>NC_080187.1:203050075-203175075 GCF_030028045.1 Hippopotamus amphibius kiboko | reverse complement strand
GGAGTTAGTTTCCTCCATGAAGCCTTCCATGCACACTCCAGATTTCACTCAACTTTCATCTTGGCTCTTGAGATGCTCTCAGTATCTTGTCACTGAGTCTGTCTCTTAATCACACAGGGCACTGCCTCTCACTGTTGCTTTTGCTTCATTTGCAGTTGTCTTGCTTCCACAGCCTGGCTGTAAGGTATGAAAGGCAGGGGCTTTGCCTGAAGCTTCTTCCTTTCCTAAAAATATCTGGTTATAATGTTACCTTTTGCAACTCCTGGCTGAGACTTCCTTAGACCTTCAGATTATTGTGCTTCATGTAAACTCTTCTTCCTTCCTTAGACCTTCCTTAGCACCTTCTTCTGTGCTGCATTGTATACTATGTAGAATTCTGTTATGGGATTCTCAGACTTCATTGAACCTAATGATGTACCCATTCATCTTCTCATGACACATTATGAACTCCTCCAAGGCAGGGACCAAAGCACAGGCTTTAGACTTAACCCCAGAGACCAAATTCCAGCTTCTCTACTCACTAGTTGAATGAAGTTTAATTAGTAAGGATCAGCAACACTGGCTGCAGTAACAACTTCTCAATCTCAGTGCCTTAACATCCTAAGGTTTATTTCTTTGTTATGTCAGGCAGATGTGGGTCAGTAGGGCATGGCAGGGGGTCCTGCTTCCCACAGTCATTCAGGAACTCAGTGTCCTTCTGTCCTGCGATAACCCCATCTTCAAGTGTGGATTATTGCTTCCAAATGGAAGAGCAAGCATGGAGGATAACGCAGGCGATTTTATTGCCTGGCCTGGAAGTTACAGATATATCACTCTCACACATATCCCATTGGCCGGAACTCAGCCATGTGGCCCCAATCTAACAGCAAGGGAACCTGGGAAATGCATTCTTCCTGTGTTTCCAGGAGAAAAATGCAATAAATTTATGTTACATATATAGTTGACCCTTGAACAGTGCAGGTTTTAACTGTGTGGGTCCACCCACAGGTTTTTTTCAGTAGTAAATGCTACAGTACTACATGATCTGTGGTTGGTTGGATCCACAGATGTGGAGGGACTCTGATACAGAGGCCAGCTATGAGTTATACGTGGGTTAACCCCCATGTTGTTCAAGGGTTAACTGTTCAGCATCCTGTCTGTCATAGAAGTGGAAGGGATTCCTTGACCTCTCTCTGTCTCCTTTCCTCATAGGCAAAATGGAATTACAGTTGACCCTTGAATAACATGGGTTTGAGCTGCCAGACCAGTTTAATGCGATTGTTTTTCAATAAATATATTTGAGAAATTTGGGGAAATTTCCCATGATTTGAAAAAAACTTGATGAGCCACAGAGCCTAGAAATATCGAAAAAAATAAGGTGAAGTTAGGAATGTCATAAAATATGTGTAAATACTATTCTATCCTTACATGGGTATAAGATGAGTGATATTTAATATAAAATTAATACTGTGGTAGTTTTCTTACTGTTTTACAACTTTACTTTGAAAGAATTACATTACCATACAGTATGCCTTTCTCTCTCATAGTTAGAGAAACTGCACATCAGCCTCTCATCACTGGTGTTTTCTTTTAATGTTCCAGTGTTTCCAGTACTGTACAATGAGTATGACTGTGATACTCTATGCCATAAAAAATGTATCATGATTCATTTATTAGTATATAGGCTAGGCTACCGTGAAGCAGTCATATTGCTGCTTCTTTGTTATCAGTGCATGAATAACTGTAAATAAATATGATTTTTTTTCACATTATCTTTCACTTTTGGTGTCTAGTGTTAGTAATACATATAACATCTACAGTGTTTTGTATCATGTAACACAATATTGATGTAGGTAGTGACAGACGATTCATCTTGTAAACTTACAGTATTGATAAATATGATACGGTACTGTAAATGTATTTTCTCTTCCTTATGATTTTCTTAATAACATTTTCTTTAGATTACTTTATTTTAAGAACACAGTTATAGTACACATAACACAGAAAATATGTGTTAATTAACTGTTTATGTTATTGGTAAGGCTTCCAATCAACATAGGCTATGAATAGTTAAGTTTTAGGGGAGTCAAAAGTTACACATGGAGTTTTGGCTGTGCAGGGGATTGGTGTCCCTTACCCCTGTATTTTTCAAGGGTCAACTGTATATTAGTTAGGAATTAGTTTTGGTTGTATATCATAAAAAGTCTAAGGTTATGCTGCTGAAACAAGTTTTTTTCCCAGCAGACAATGGATGTTCAGAGTAGGTGGTCCAGCAACGATAGGGTAACCCCACAAAATGGCCAGGAACCCTGAATCCTTACGTCTCTCTTATTGACCAGGCCTCAGATGTAGCTGTTATCCTCATGGTTCAAAATGGAGCTAAAGCTTCAGCTATCACATGCATGTTCTAAGAAGCAGGATAGAGGAAGTAGGTAAAAAAGGGCATGTCCTCTGCCTTTAAGAAAACTTCCTAGAAGACTTCTCTGACTACTCTACTTACATTTCATTGGCCAGATTTAGTTATATAATCACACTTACATGTAAGAATATCTGGGAAATACATTTAGTTGATTGGGCAAAATTATATGCAGTTGGAACTCAAGTTTGTATTTCTAAAAGAAAAGGCAGACTGGATATTGAGGTAGGCAGTTAGCATTCTATGCCTCAGGGATGGAGGATATTTACTTACTAGATTGTTTTAAGGGTCAAATAAGGTAATGTATAAAAATGATGGCCAATAAGCAGTAGTTATTATAAATTCAGTTGTTATTTGTATGCCCAGCATACACTCAAGGCATATTTGAAATAAAATGTTGATGAAAAAATAAGTGTTGGCCTGAATTCAGTTACTTCATTTTCCCATTATTTTCTTCTAATCATTCAGTATTGATTCTTTTAGACATTGAAGATTTCTATTCTAGAGACGTACTTACTAGTTGATATTAGGTAAGGGTTATTTTTTTCAAAGAATTTTGTTGAGTCCATGGTCACCTGCATTTAAGGGAGTAGGCAAGAGGGCTAATGACAAAGAATGAGAGAGGGGGAAGCATGGGGCTAAGATCTGGGAAATTTTAGTCCTAGGTCTGCCGCTACCCAACAATAAAGTGAAATTCCCTATCATCTCTGGAATTTTGTCCCCCTCAACTGTAAAGCAGGCTCCCTTCCATCGCCCCTTTTATGGGCTCCCGCGTCATTACATGTGTTCCTGGTTTTTTCTCCATGTTATAATCTCTTATAAAAAGATGGGGCGCTAGTAGTAGAAAAAGCAGGGAATGCAGAAGTCCATCTGATCCTGAACAGTGTTCTTCCTGTGCCACACGGCCAGATGCCATCTGAGTACTCACCTGAAACTCTCTGGTAATAAATCCAGCACAGAATGTCTAATAAAAGTGAAGGTTCCAGGAGAGAAAAGATGGCGGCGAAGTAGAGAGACGTGGAGTGCATCCCTCTCCACAGATGCATTGGGAATGCACGGAAGGACGCAGTGATTCCCACAGAGAACCAGCTGAACACCAGCAGACGGCCTCGGACACCAGAGAGGGCTGCGGGGAGCCCGACATAGCCGGTAGGGAGGCATCTACGAGGGCTCAGAGAGGGTGAAGCGGCGGAGCTGTGGCAGACGGGAGGGAGTGAGAAACATATGGAGGGTCTGCAGCACAGCTCAGCGTTCCCGGACCGAGACGTCGATCCGCTGCTGAACGGAGGGTCCGGGAGCGGGAGTGTGGGAACCGGAGAGCTGGTTCAGGGTGAGAAACATTGTTGCCGGTAGGGTGACGGACCGAGAGGACAGGAGGGAGGAGGTCCGCGGAGAGGAGTGCCGGTCCCTGAGAGCTGCCCGGCCATGACCGAGAGGACAGGAGGGAGGAGGTCCGCGGAGAGGAGTGCCGGTCCCTGAGAGCTGCCCGGCCATGATGGCGGCTGGAGGCTGGCTCACGGGCGGGGCGGGGGGGGGGGGGGGGAGCCGCGCGAGTAGCCTCTCCCTCTCTTTCGGCGCCTCTGCAACAGGCAGTGGAGAGACGCCCTGCGGGCCACCTAAGGCGCTCAGGGATAACAAGCACCCTCAGGCACTCGGGCGGGGCTAGATTAAAACCCCTTGCAACGCCAGCAGCAGGGAGGCTGCCAAGAGAGAGAAAAAAAAAAACAGCATCAAAAAGAAAAAAAAACCCCGAGAGAGGCCCAACTCTAAGACTTTCTGTGTACGCCTGAGCCACCAGCGCCCTCTGCAACAGGCACCTCCAAGCCCGACTGAAACAACAGTGCGCCACTGCTCACTCACTCCCAGGAGAAGGAGCCACTATTGTACCCTCTCCCTCCCCACACACCGACGCTTACAGACGAACAATAAAGGAACCTCTTCTGATCACAGAATAATGCAAAAAAAACCCAAGGCAAGGAGAAGGACACTTACAGCTGAGACGCTAAGGAAACAGAAATAGTAGTATCAATACCTATTGAACTGGTCCATTCTGGGATCAGTTCTGGATTTTTTTTTTTTCTTTCTCTCTCTCTCTCTTTTTTTTTTCTTTTGATTTATTAAATACGATCTTAGCCCTAAGGGATCTACAAGTTTTATAACATAATTTTTTAATGATATTTTTTATTCTTTTTTTTTTTTTTGCCTTTTTATATACTTCTATATCTAGCTAAGTTTTTGGTAGTATGGACAAAATATCTCTCATACTTTCCTTTCATCCCTATCTTTTATACATTTCTATTCCTTTCTTTTTATTTGCATATTTCCAACCACATTACGCTCTTCTGTTCCCCTTTCTTCCAGCCTTTTTAAGTTTATTTTATCTTAACATACTTATAAGCAACACTATCGGTCTGCTCAGACTCCTTGCTCTATTCTCCAGATGATGCACTGCCTTGGTATTTAATATTAGGCTTTTGTCTTTATCTTAGTTCTTAGTACAGTTGTCTAATTACATTCTGAGAATCTCCATTCTCTCTGGTGGTACTCCAGCTCTTTTCTATATTTGATCCTAGCTTACAAAATCTCCCTGGATTAATGTTTGTATGTGTAGGGTGTTATTTGTTGTTTGTTTGCTTTTGCTTTTGTCTCTGATTTGTTCTGTTTCAGTTGTCAATTTCTGCTGGGTTTCTCTTTGAATATCTGATAGCACACTGGGGTTCTGTCAGGTCTTTCTAGAGCCTTATGTCCTAACGGATTCAGTAATTGTGTGTCTTATACATGTATGTGTTTCCTAGACTTAATATTCGTTTAATCCAATACTTGGACATTAGTCTGAGGCTTGGACAGTCTTCCATAAACACCTCTATCGCCAGGACAAGCAACCCCAAAAGTTTGGACAACCATGAGGAAACAAAGAAACACCATGCAGGCAAAGGAGCAGGAAAAAAACCCACAAGACCAAATAAATGAAGAGGAAATAGGAAAAATGCCTGAAAAAGAATTTAGAGTCATGATAGTAAAAATGATACAAAATCTCGATAACGAAATAGAGAAAGTACAAGAAACAGTTCATAAGAACTCAGAAAAACAAACAGCAATGGATAACAAAATAACTGAAATTAAAAATACTCTAGATGCTCTAACCAGCAGAATGACTGAGGCAGAAGAACGAATAAGTGAGTTGGAAGATAGAATGGGGGAAATAACTGCCACAGAGCAGGAAAAAGAAAAAAGAATAAAAAGATTAGAAGACAGTCTCAGAGACCTCAGTGATAACCTTAAACGTACCAACATTCGAATTATAGGCATCCCAGAAGAAGAAGAAAACAAGAAACGGTCTGAGAAAATCTTTGAAGAGGTTATAGTGGAAAACTTCCCCAACATGGGAAAGGAAATAATTAACCAAGTCCAAGAAGCACAGAGAGTCCCATACAGAATAAACCCAAGGAGAAATACACCAAGACACATATTAATCAAACTAACGACAATTAAACACAAAGAAAAAATATTAAAAGCAGCAAGAGAAAAGCAACAAACAACATATAAGGGAAAACCCATCAGGATAACAGCTGACCTTTCTACAGAAACTCTGCAGGCCAGAAGGGAATGGCAGGATGTACTGAAAGTCCTGAAAGAGAGAAACCTACAGCCAAGAATACTCTACCCAGCAAGAATCTCATTCAGATTTGAGGGAGAAATCAAAAGCTTTCCAGACAAGCAAAAGTTAAGAGAATTCAGCACCACCAAACCAGCCTTACAACAAGTGCTAAAGGAACTTCTCTAAGTAGGAAACACAAGAAAAGGAAAACACCTACAAATACAAACCCAAAACAATTAAGAAAATGGTAATTGGAACACACATGTCAATAATCACCTTAAATGTAAATGGATTAAATGCTCCAACCAAAAGACACAGACTGGCTGAATGGATACAAAAACAAGACCCTTCTATATGCTGCCTACAAGAAACCCACTTCAGACCAAGGGATACATATAGACTGAAAGTGAAGGGATGGAAAAAGATATTCCATGCAAATGGAAGTCAAAAGAAAGCTGGAGTACTCATATCAGACAAATTAGACTTGAAGTAAAGACTATTAAAAGAGACAAGGAAGGACACTACATAATGATCAAGGGATCCATTCAAGAAGAACATATCACAATGGTAAATATCTATGCCCCCAATATAGGAGCACCTCAATACATAAGGCAAATGCTAACAGCTATAAAAGGGGACATCGACAGGAACACAATAATAGTGGGAGACTTGAACACCCCACTTACATCAATGGACAGATCATCCAAACAGAAAATAAATAAGGACACACAAGCTTTAAATGACACATTAGACCATCTCGACTTAATTGATATTTATAGGACATTCCATCCAAAAACGACAGAATACACGTTCTTCTCAAGTGCACATGGAACATTTTCCAGGATAGATCACATCTTGGGTCACAAATCAAACCTCAGCAAATTCAAGAAAATTGAAATCATATCAAGCATCTTCTCAGACCACAACGCCATGAGACTAGATATCAATTACAGGAAAAAAACTGCAAAAAATACAAACACATGGAGGCTAAACAATTCACTCTTAAACAACCAAGAAATCACTAAAGAAATCAAAGAGGAAATCAAAAAATATATAGAAACAAATGACAATGAAAACACAACAACCCAAAACCTATGGGATGCAGCTAAAGCAGTTCTAAGAGGGAAATTTATAGCAATACAGTCCTACCTTAAGAAACAAGAAAATGATCGAATAAACAACCTAACCTTACACCTAAAACAACTAGAGAAAGAAGAACAAAGAAACCCCAAAGTGAGCAGAAGGAAAGAAATCATAAAGATCAGAGCAGAAATAAATGAAAAAGAAAGGAAAGAAACCATAAGAAAAATAAATAAAACTAAAAGCTGGTTCTTTGAGAAGATTAACGAAATTGATAAACCATTAGCCAGACTCATCAAGAAAAAAGGGAGAAGATGCAAATCAACAGAATTAGAAATGAAAAAGCAGAAGTAACAACGGACACCTCAGAAATACAAAACATCATGAGAGACTACTACAAGCAACTATATGCCAATAAATTGGATAACCTGGAAGAAATGGATACATTCTTAGAAAAATACAATCTTCCAAGACTGAACCAGGAAGAAATAGAAACCATGAACAGACTAATCACAAGTACAGAAATTGAGGCAGTGATTAAAAATCTCCCAACACACAAAAGCCCAGGACCAGATGGATTCACGGGCGAATTCTATCAAACATTTCGAGAAGAGTTAACACCTATCCTTCTCAAACTCTTCCAAAATATTGCAGAAGGCGGAGCACTCCCAAACTCATTCTACGAGGCCACCATCACCCTGATACCAAAACCAGGCAAAGATGTCACAAAAAAAGAAAACTACAGACCAATATCACTGATGAAGATAGATGCAAAAATCCTCAACAAAATACTAGCTAACAGACTGCAACAGCACATTAAAAAAATCATACACCATGATCAAGTGGGGTTTATCCCTGGGATGCAAGGATTCTTCAATATACGCAAATCAATCAACGTGATACATCATATCAACAAATTGAAGAATTAAAACCATATGATCATTTCAATAGATGCAGAAAAAGCTTTTGACAAAGTTCAACATCCATTTATGATAAAAGCTCTCCAGAAAATGGGCATAGAAGGAAATTACCTCAACATAATAAAAGCCATATATGACAAACCAAAAGCCAACATCGTTCTCAATGGGGAAAAACTGGAAGAATTCCCTCTAAGAACAGGAACAAGACAAGGGTGTCCACTCTCACCACTATTATTCAACATAGTTTTGGAAGATTTAGCCACAGCAATCAGAGAGGAAAAAGAAATCAAGGGAATCCAAATTGGAAAAGAAGAAGTAAAATTGTCACTCTTTGCAGATGACATGATATTATATATAGAAAACCCTAAAGACTCTACCAGAAAACTGCTAGCACTAATTGATGAGTTTAGTCAAGTAGCAGGATACAAAATTAATGCACAGAAATCTCTTGCATTCCTATACACTAACAACAGAAGAGCAGAAAGAGAAATTAAGGACACTCTCCCATTCACCATTGCAACAAAAAGAATAAAATACCTAGGAATAAACCTGCCTAAGGAGGCAAAAGATCTGTATGCAGAAAACTTTAAGACATTGTTGAAAGAAATCAAAGACAACACAAACAGATGGAGGGACATACAATGTTCCTGGATTGGAAGAATCAACATCATGAAAATGTCTGTACTACCCAAAGCAATTTACAGATTCAATGCAATCCCGATCAAATTACCAATTGCATTTTTCACAGAACTAGAGCAAGAAATCTTACGATTTGTATGGAAACGCAAAAGACCCCGAATAGCCAAAGCAATCTTGAGAAGGAAAAATGGAGTTGGTGGAATCAGGCTTCCTGACTTCAAACTATACTACAAGGCCATAGTGATCAAGACAGTATGGTACTGGCACAAAAAGAGAAAGGAAGATCAATGGAATAGAATAGAGAACTCAGAAGTAAGGCCAAACACATATGGGCACCTTATCTTTGACAAAGGAGGCACGAGTATACAATGGAAAAAAGACAGCCTCTTCAATAAGTGGTGCTGGGAACATTGGACAGCAACATGTAAAAGAATGAAATTAGAACACTTCCTAACACCATACACAAAAATAAACTCCAAATGGATTAAAGACCTACATGTAAGGCCAGACACTATCAAACTCCTAGAGGAAAACCTAGGCAGAACACTCTATGACATACATCAAAGCAACATCCTTTTTGACCCACCTCCTAGAATCATGGAAATAAAATCAAGAATAAATGAATGGGACCTCATGAAACTTAAAAGCTTTTGCACAGCAAAAGAAACCATAAACAAGACTAAAAGGCAACCCTCAGAATGGGAAAAAATAATTGCCTATGAAACAACGGACAAAGGATTAACCTCCAAAATATACAAGCAGCTCATGAAGCTTAATACCAAAAAAGCAAATAACCCAATCCACAAATGGGCAGAAGACCTAAATAGACATTTCTCCAAAGAAGACATACAGATGGCCAACAAACACATGAAAAGATGCTCAACATCACTACTCATCAGAGAAATGCAAGTCAAAGCCACAATGAGGTATCACCTCACACCAATCAGAATGGCCATCATCACAAAGTCTGGAAACAACAAATGTTGGAGAGGGTGTGGAGAAAAGGGAACTCTCCTGCACTGTTGGTGGGACTGTAAGTTGGTACAGCCACTATGGAAAACAATTTGGAGGTTCCTTAAAGAACTACAAATAGAACTACCATATGATCCAGTCATCCCACTCCTGGGCATATACCCAAAGAAAACCAGAATCCCAAAAGAAACTTGTACCATCATGTTTATTGCAGCACTATTTACAATAGCCAGGACATGGAAGCAACCTAAATGCCCATCAACAAATGAATGGATACAGAAGATGTGGCATATATATACAATGGAATATTACTCAGCTATAAAAAGGGATGAGATGGAGCTATATGTAATGAGGTGGATAGAACTACAATCTGTCATACAGAGTGAAGTAAGTCAGAAAGAGAAAGACAAATATTGTATGCTAACTCACATATACGGAATCTAAAAATGGTACTGATGAACTCAGTGACAAGAATAAGGATGCAGATACAGAGAATGGACTGGAGAACTCGAGGTATGGGAGGGGGCGGGGGGTGAAGGGGAAGCTGAGACGAAGCGAGAGAGTAGCACAGACATATATATACTTCCAACTGTAAAATAGTCAGTGGGAAGTTGTTGTATAACAAAGGGAGTCCAGCTCGAGGATGGAAGATGCCTTGGAGGACTGGGGCAGGGAGGGTGGGGGGGACTCGAGGGGGGGGGTCGGGGAAGGGAGGGAGTACAGGGATGTGTGTATGGAAACAGATGATTGAACCTGGTGTACCCCCCCCCAAAAAAAAATTAAAAAAATTAAAAAAAAAAAAAAAAGAGAGGGGCTATATTTGACTTGCTTCGTAAGTGTCCAACACTGTAACACACATGTGTGAGTAAGGACATCAGCCTAGGGCATAGGACACCTGGTTTCTCGTCCTTACTCCACCTCCCATAAGCTGTGTGAACTTGGATAGGTCACCTGCCCTTTCTGCTCTTATACACTCTAAGCTCCAAAATGAGGGGTTGGCTAATATGGTCTCTCAGAGCACCTGCCGCTCTGAAGCTCTGGTGTTGCAGGGTAGCAACCCACTGCCTTCACCACACACACCTCTGCCTCGTCACACTGAGGCTGCAGTAGAGTTGCTGGTGATTTCCTACTGGCTGAAGTCATTGTCACCAGTTCTGCATGCCTCTTAAAAGGCAGTAAACTGGCCCTTGACCTTGAATAACCATTTTTGAACCTTAGCTTTGCAATTATAAAAGGAGTATGATGTTTATACCATAGAGGACTTGCGATGATTACTAAAAGGATAAACTCCTGGCAGAAATAAGCCCTGGAGAAAGGTAACTATTATTATTTCTATCATTGCTGTTCAGGGCCTCACTTTATCCTCCAAAGCAGTAAAAAGGAACCTAGGATGCATGAAGGTTTGATCATCAGATCAATATGTGCAAGTCTCCAAATTCCAGTTCTTAAAGCAAAACTGAAGCAGAGGCTGGGGGTGGGGGGCACGCTCCTGAGGGAGTAGGACAGGCTGGTCTCAGATCCTCTGAGTCCCAGTGTTTGGCAAGTTGTGAAACCAGAGTGGGGAACACCTATGAATTGCCTGGCTCTGTGCTCATAGGTGGGCTCCGTGAGTAGTAGGTGCTCATAATTGTGTCCCAGAAGTATTCAGTGTTGTCTCCCTCCTCCTGAAAAACATGTCATGAGCTGAATAAAAGAAACTTGAGAACTTTTATGAGGATAGACTTTTCAGAGAGGTATGTGTCAAATCAGCTTTATTTCACTATGAATTAGCCCAGTTAATGCTGATCTCTCGGGACTGATAAGAAGTTTAAGCAACATCAACAATAAAATTAACAATGGCATCATGTACATCTTAAAACATTCCTCCAAAAAGAAGGTAGAATACTAACCATCCCCACCAGCTTCATTGTTTGCTGTTGCAATTAATTGGGTAATTTATAAAATTTATTATTCCCTCCTGGCCACCAGAGCCTTTCTATTGAGGAATGTAATAGATGTAATTTGGGTTTTAAAACCAAAAAGGGAGATCAAGCCAAAAGCTCATAAAAGACTCTCTAAATCTCAGAAGGATCCCTGCTCAGTCCTAGGCTGGGTTAGGTCATCTTGGGTATGTGTATCCTTGTGTTAGCAAGAGGTCAGGGGGAGAGAAGAACTGCGGAAGCAGATGCTGACCTTCCTAAAGGCCGCCCTGGATAACGAGCATGAATATTGCTTTTCAGACTCACAGGGAATTCTTTACTAGCAGCTTATCTCTCTTCCAATTGACGGCCAAGACGGTAGCACACTGGAAGGGCAGTTCATCTGTCCCGTGTGCTCTGCACACTTGGAGGCGTTTTCCCCAAAAGTAGAAAGATCCTAAGCCCATAAACATTCGGGACATCTGCCAGCATTCTGGGGCAATGGAATGAGCTATTTAGGAAACCTCTTTTTAAGGGATATTTCTGATGATTTAGGAGCAACCTGGGCAGGGCTCTGAAATTGGCACACTTTTGTGCTGCCCTAAATCTCATAAATGTGCCCTAGGCTGCCTGATGCCATGAGCTTTGGGAGCTCCTCCACAGTGGGGACCTTCCCTTGTGCCTCTTTGTCAGTAGGTCAGCTGCTCCGCATCGCTGTGCTGTCTGCTGTTTAGTCTTTGGACGTGATGCCTGGGAAGAGCATAAAGGAGGCGCCTCGTCTGCTGGAGAGCTGCTTGAATTGCCCTCCAGGCTGCCAACTCCGGTGAGTTTTTCATTTATCAACAACAATCAGGTTTGAAGTTAAACTAGGCAGAGGAACAGGAAGGATGTCTTCTCCCTGCCCCTATGAGACCATGAACTCCTTCAGGTTGTGGCCATGTCTTCCTTGACTTTGGGAGGTTCTGGTGCCTAGCACAGTGCCTGGTACTTAGTAGGCACTCAGTAATGTTTGGTGACAGAAGGTCATTTCCAGCAGAAGGATAAAGTGGAAGACCATCTCCTTGTTTGAAATCCATCTGACTTTATTACCAAAAGTGGACTTGTTTTTCTAATTCCTCTTGTCATAATTGAAAATCTGTGAATAAATGGAGTGCCTGGGTTTTGCTTCTGGGGATGGTTAGTTAGGAAGCCCAGGACCACCGGCTCTTCGATTCTTACAGTTATGAGTTGATGCAATATGTAATGGGACTGATGTTCACATGGGACAGCTTCTAGAATTGCAGATACAATTCGCAGACATTCATCAGCTGTGGACTGGATCCCATACCAGGTGCTGATGGGAAACGAAGATGGACAAAGAGAATCTTTGTTCCTAAGTTGCTCACAGTCCAGAGTGGGAGGCAGTCACTTCAACAAATGAGTGTAACGAGATGCAATAAAAGGTCCAGTAAAGGGATTTCAGAGCACCCCGGGAGTGCAGGAGAGAGACTGGCAGAGGGCAGTGGTGAGCGGTTGCTTTTAAAAGATGTGAAATGTAAGCGCGCCTCTCAAAGATGATTAGGACTTTGCTAGAAGAGGGGAGCTGTCATTTCAGACATTAGGACCAGCAGCTTCCAGTTCCATTCCCAGGCACATTCAGGCCACGGTGGTTTGGAGAAGAGTGTGTGGTGCTTATCGCAGGGCACGCAGAGCAGGGGCCTTGGATAGGGCAACGAGGTGGGCTCGGCCCTAGCACGCAAGGTTACAACGTTTGGATTTTACCCGATGAGCTCGATGAGATGTTATTGATTCATTTACCCAATACATATTTTGTTGGGCGTCTACCACGTGCCAAGCACTGTGCTAAATGTTGAGGCCTCACGTGAACAAGGCTAGGATCGTATCCTCCTGGCACTGTGATTCTAGGGGAGGGACGGGCAGCAGGGAAGTGAACAAACATATGAAGAAGGTGATAGCAGACTGTCATAAGTGCTGTGCAGGAACTAAAGAGGGTGACGAACGAGAAATAGGGGGGTGATTTCTTTAGATACAAGAGCTTTTTAGGGGGCAGAGTGATTAAACTGTGTCCTAAGGCCGTCATCTAGCCAGGATAGATTGAGGTGGAGTAATTAGCAAGAAGAGCACATAGGAGGCTGGGGTGTTGTTTGATTGGGAAAGGCTTAAAGATGGGGTGGAGGTGATAGATAGGTGAGATATTTCAGCAAGAGATTTTATAGGCCTCAACGCACAAGGTCTTGGAGAGGGATGCTTCTTGGCCAACTCTCAGTGTTATGAGATGGGAATGCCCCCCTTTAAAAAAAAAAAAGAATTTAGGCGGCAGTTAAATATGGAGCTCAGATGAGGGAAGGGAGTTTGGGAGTCCACAGCAGGTAAGTTATAACATATGCCCATTTGATGTGGCCATTATCTTACATCCCACTGATGTGGGATCTTCCTCTTGTCCCCTCCTTGCTGATGGGGACCTCGTGCTACCAGCAGCAGTAATCATGCTTTTTCTTCCCTGCAGCTATAGTCACCAGCCCCTTGGAGGCTTGTGCGCAGATCAAAATGGATCCTATACCCCCAGTTGTTCTCAGTTTCCTTCAAAGTTGCTGGGCAGCTGTTACTATTGAAGCAACATGTCCCAGGTCAGAACGACATAGTGCAGGTAAGAACAACTGTACTATGAAGGGGTCGTAAAGCATCAGAGCCTGTAGAATATTCATCGCAGGGAGCACTGGTTCACATGTTTTTGTTTGTATTTCTAAATGTAATTCACACATCCAGTCTGGGAGTCTCAGAGACTCTTGGAGTTGGAAGATCCTGGTTGGATCATCTGGTCCAGCTTCCTGCGTTCAATACTGAGAAAGGTCAGCATGAGCACCGTCTAACAGATGTGGCAAACTGAGGTCTGAAGAGTTCGAGTGAGGTTTTCTGTGTTGGCCAGCTAACACCTTGAATGTGTGGACTGGAAGACTGGTCTCCTGACTCCTGGCTCAGTGCTCGTCCCATGACACTACGCCTCAAGTTGGAGGAGGCACTTGGGGGGAGGAAGCAGTAGAACCCAGGCAGGGTTAGGACGCATGGTGGATGCAGCCATGCTTCCTAAAGTGGAGTTAGAGTCCTAGACCGTGACAGCGTGGCAGAGGCCTTTGCGGACATCAGGGATGGCTCCCCAAGTGTAGAGATAGGAACACAGAGGTCCAGAGACGGGGGTGACTTTCCCAAGTTCGTATAACCAGCAACCAAGGAATTAGACACAGGTGTGCTTTCTCCATGCCATGGCTTCTCCACCCTGGCTGGGCAGCAGAATGACCCAGGAGCACTAATAAAGCACCAGTACTTGGTCCTCACTCCAGAGGCTCTGATGTGGTTGGAACCCACTCATAGTTTGTTTCTGTTTTTTGTTGTTGTTGTTTGTTTGTTTGTTTTGTCACCAGCTGAATCTAATGTGTTACCAGGCTTGAGAACCACTGTGTTTTCCAATGACTCTCTCAGGACTCACAACCCACTCTCCCGGAGAAAATGTTGATAGGGATTTCAGTAGGCTTGAATTTATGGGGTACCCCATACATCAAGATGCTCCACAATTGTGGATCAACTTAGTTTACTGTCTGGTTTCTGAGGCTGGGACAATTTCCAAAGGCCATCAACAGCAATAAATGTAAGTGTCTGTGGGTTAAGAGAAAGAACTGAGAAACGATATGAGTACCAAGGAAAGTACTGAAACTATGAATTTCTTACTAAAGAAAAGCTTCAAAGTCACAATCTTCCCGGAAGCGTTGTACAGCTTTCTTCACTCTACCTTGGAAATAAGGCACATGAACCCTATCCTTCCTTACCACCACTCCCCTCGCCACCCCGCCCCTTGTAGAGCTTTTCTGAGACACAAAACAGGACAATGACTTCCTCAGGCTTTTTGAATTCCATTCAGGAAGCACAGATGATTTAACCCATGTCTGCCTACTTCTCCACCTGCTTACAGCCAGCATATTCTTTCGTGCACCTTGTCAGCTCCATGCTCTGAATTCAGCCCCTGGCAAATGTTAATTGTCTCTAGTTCCGAAGGACATCTCTCTTTGGCACTGCAAAGCCTACCCTACCCCATCCCACCTCTCCAGGGTCTCCTGGTGGTCACCTCATGCTGTTTCTGTGTCACTTTGGAATCTTTCTGTCTCCTGAGAGTATGATTCCTCCCCTTGCTGCTGCAGGGTCTTTGCACACACTGTCCTGTCCACCTGAAAGGCACTCAGATCTAATTTATCATTTGTTTGTGTGATAATTTGATTAGTGTATGTGTCCCCTCATAAAATGGTAGCATTTCTGAGGGCAATATAACTCTTTTATCTCTCAGTATATTTCTGGCACTTAGCACAGTGCCTGGCACATAGTAGGTAGCCAATAGCTACTCATTGAATAGATGATTGAATAAATGGATTAATGAGTCACAATTTCTTTGGGAGGCTGAATGGAATGTGTAAAAGCATTTTATAAACTATAAAATTATTGTTATTCTCGTGATCAGTCTGCTTTGTTGAGATGTCTGTTCCTTGTTGAGATAACGCTGTAGAGGAACACCGGCTGGGATCCAGCACCACATGTGTTAGGGATTAAAGATTCTCATCACCAGAAGGCTGTCACTTCTGTCTGGACCTGTTCCATCCTAGTATATGTCAACATAGACTCACTTAAAGGAAAGAATCAGATGCCAGAAATGGGTAATTTTTGTCTTCCTCAGCTGTGGGATCTTTTCAGTTGGTTTGTCGAGATCGTTTCAGAAATGAATTAGAAATTCTTGAGTGCCATCAGGTACCAGGAGTTCTCTGTATTGGCATTTAGTTCATCTTTACAGCAATTCTGAAGGCAGACATTATCCAACCTTATTGAAAATGAAGAGAGATTAAGTAGTTTGCTCAAGGTCTCACAGTTAAGAAGTGGGTGGTGTGTCAGAGTGTGTCTGTGTCCAAGGCCCTTGATCTTTCTGCTGCATGTGCTGGCTCTTCAGTAAAACTCAAGTGGCCAGGGCACCAGCAGACCTTGGTACAGAAAACCCAAATCTGGAACCATTAACAGACAGGAAATCTGAACCGCAAAGAAGTTCAAGTAATTTACTCCCGAAGTAGTAGCAAAAGATTGCAGTACACGTGGGGGGCTTGAACCCAGATCTTGACTATCCCGGCCTAATGATATTTAAATTATGCTTGTCTGACATAAAAATATATTGCAACTTGCTAAAAAATGTACTGCCTGCTGGTAAGTGCTGTCAGTTGCTTCCATTTTCGTCTTTTTCCTCGTCTTGTTCTACTTCATGTTACTCTAAAAGATACCACAGAGCCCCATTAAGCATTTTTTGACATCTGTTACCTTTTAAAATCTAACTTCTTTTATGGTTTTATTAACTATTCTTATTGAAAAAGTAATACACACATGGTAGGAGAATCCAAAGGATACAATAGGGCATACAGGAAACGAAGGTCTCTCTCTTGATGGCAGATGCCCTGCCACCACTACACCTTTCCCAGGCACCGTTCTGGAAACATTCTACATAGATGCAAATACATAGTGAAAGCTACACACACGCATATCGTTAAGCATACCCCTTCTAATGGCCAGAAACAACTCTGTGTGTTGCAGGAGTGATCATGTGTATCATCAAGCATTTCTCTCTGATGCTACCCAAATTCTTATTTTCGCACTCTAGTTGCCTTCTATTTATTTATATGGTTGGGATTCATTATTGGAGGTATAAGGAACTTGGCAGCACCAAGGCATTTGGCAAGAAAAACCCTTCCTTTTCTTCTAGTAGTAGTGAAAAGCCTGTTGCAAGATGAAATAAATATGGTAGTTCAAATGAGTAGATATTTATTAGGCTAATAGAAATGCCCTGGTACAAGCAGCACGCAGCTCTGGGAAACAAGAAGCTGGCTGTTTCACCAGCAGTGTCGCCCGTGATAAGTCATTTCATCTCTTTGAGGTTCAGTTTTCCTACCAGTCAGTTCCGAAAGCGAGCCTGGATACTTTGCTCGGTCCCTTCCTGCTCTGCCGCATTGTGGCTCTGTGCATTCTGGTTAAGAGAATACCACACTGGAAATAGAGAACCTGGGACTTTACTACACTGGAGTCCTTAATTCTCTTGATCAAAATGGTTCTAGTTCTTGTAGGTACACAGTAGGAGTACACTGCCTCCCCCTCTGATGGTAGTCATAGCCGTGTGACTTGCTGGTGGTCCGTGGAATGAGAGTGGACGTCATATGCTTACTTCCCAGGCAGAAGCTGTAAGAGTCAATGCATGATTCACTGTGTTCTCCTTTTCTGTCTCAGTAGTCATGCATTCAAGGAGATGCAGTCACCTTCAGTCTGGGTCCCTAAGTGAGAACTATGTAGAACAGAGCATCAGCTGAACCACAATGGACCTATAGCGTGAGCGAGAAATAAACTGTCCTTGTTTTAAGCCAACGAGACATGGGTACTATTTGTTATTGACTCTTCCCCTGCATGGCTGGACCAGCATATCACGTGAAGCATAGATATGTCTGAAAAGTCAGAAACTTCACAGCAATGACAGGAATCTCCCAGTATGCATATCGCTCACTTTGCACGTATGAAGGATTTCTCAGTGATCTTCCTGGTCATTTTTAATGCCTAGTAGAATCTGTAGTCGTCTTTCTCCCCCTCTTTCATCATCTTTCTTCTTTTTTATTCATCTCTGTTCCCTTTTAATCTGTTTCCTAAACTTATGACCCATGTCCCTATTTTATATTCCGTCTTCTGAGAACTTGCTCTCCCCCCTCCCATTCCCTCCTGTGCCTCTCCTTTCCCTACAAAGCCTTTTCTTGACACTTATCCCCTGACAATTGCCTCCCTGGGTATGCCTTTCAGCTTCATAAAGCCCCATGTGGTCCCTACCTCCAGGTTTTTTCATGTATCTTCCTTCTTTCTTTTGGATCCTATCTAATCTGTTCTGTCTGAATTCTCTAATCAAATGGACAAACACTTTCTCAAATACTTTTTGGGCCATTCCCATCCTCCTTGACCTCCCCACTGCCTCTGAGATGGCAGATGACACCTCTTTCTTCTTTGGTAACTGTCAATTTCAGTGACTCTTTCATTTCTGGGGGCTCTTCCAAATTATGGGCATTCACTTTTATTTCAGTTCAACTAACGTTTCCTGAATCTCTCCTTTAAAAGGGTCACTGGGCTGTCAGTGAGAAATCTACAGGCTGTCTGGCAGTCAGGGATAGGGCTGAGGAGTAATGCATCAGATGAGTGCTAGAAATATTTCTGGAAAAGGACAAGTCAGACCCTTGAGAGTTGTGAGAGTAATCTGCCAGTGTAGATCCAGCTCTGTTTTGTGTTTACCAGGCAATTACCAGGTGTCAGGTCAAAGGATACGCACTGCTAAGTGAGCACATACCTGAATCAGAGCTGTGGTCAGAAGCCATGCACAGAAACTTAATAGAAGCTGATGAGGTATCAGGAAATGGGAATTTGAAGAGGAAAGAGGGGATTGTGTAGCCAAATTCTGATGGTCAAGAGTTCTGCTGGCAGGGAGATCCCATGAAAGAGCCAGGGGGCACCATCAGAATTTTGCTGTGATGTGAATTAAAGGTGTTGCCTGACAACTGACACTTCCAAACCAATAAGACAGGGGAACATACATGCAACTGGTTGTAATTCAAAGTGGGTTGAGACGCCCATTACAAATGGTAGTAGAGCAGGGGAAGCATTCCTTCTGACTGGGGCAGCTGTAGAGTGCTCAAGTGAAGAAGGCTGTGCAGAGGAGATTTGAGCTGGCTTCACTCTCAGACTGGGTGCAGTAATTCTTATCACGCAGGTGATGGTGGGGAGTTATGGAGACAGGTTGCTTTAAGGTAGAGGGTGGGGCACATGGAAGCTTGGCATGTGCTTGTGAAATTTCATCAGCTGCAGAAGAAGGGGTGAGAGAGGGAAGAGGTGAAGACTGTCTTCCACTGTCTCTCTCCTTGAACCCTGATTTCTTTCTCTTTCCTTTGAGATTCAGCTCATCTCTGATGGTGGCCTTAAGCATGACTCTTCTGAGGCAGACTGTAATTCTGAAATGAAGGGAGTCAGTTTGCAAAATGGCTAGGAGTGTAGATTCTGGGGTGGGATAGCCTGGATTCAGTCTTGGCTTGCTATTTGCTGAGTACGTGAACCCAAGCAAGTCATCTTATCTATCTAATCCTCCACGTCTTCACCTGTAAAATGAGGATGATGACTGTGCTATAGTGAACAGTGAATGAGATGATGCTTAGTATAGTCCTGGCATTTGGGAAGTGTTCCATAAATTATTTGCTACTATAACTAAATCTGTTGGTAATCAGTGTTTAGTCAAGAGATCAGAAACCACTGTAGATATTTCTAATGGAAAAGAACTTAACACAGAATTAGGTGCTTTCAAAAGCTTTGGAAGGACTGGCTGCGTACATTAAAGCAGGGGGGCGGCCGCCAGCTTTCAGCTTTACCACCTTAGCTGTGATTCTGAGAATTAAGAAGTTCCTGCCACTTCCCGGGGGTCAAGAAACTGCAGAAAACCACCCTGGGCAATGGTCACAGCTGGCCATGCAACCTCTGACAGTCGGGGGAACAAGGAAGCCACTGATAACATGTTGCCAAAGCCATATGTTCACCGGCATTACCAGAGAAAAAAATAACTTTTGCTTCTCTGCCAACACTCGTTTAAGTGCATCTCATAGGCAGAACCTAGACCACAGCAGGAATCCTGCTGACCTAGGAACCTAGGAAATGCAGCTCGCAGTTACCATTCCCTGAGGCCAGGGGAGAACATAGAAGGGGCTGGGAATGATGCAAAGGCTAACAAATAATGCCCGGCGTGCAGAGGATGTGCCTGGATCTGAAATTCTAGCCATTGGCTGGAAGGCTCCATTCTGTGTCCTTTCCATGCTTGGTGGTTGACACCATGGGAGACTGTGGCTCTCTTTCTTTGAGCTTCTGAGTCTGAGCCTATGATTGATTGGCTGCTGTTGGGTCTCTATCCAAACTCACGGAATGTCCCCTGTCACCCTCAGTGCTCGTGCGACAGCAAGGTCAGTGTCTTCTTTGTGCTCCACGCCAAATGCATTCACAATGTTTTGGATCCAACTACACAAACTTTCAGCTGGAAGGGAGACAGTTTTAGCTCTTAAGATGCTTCAGCAACATACGATTCTTCTCCACAAAGCGTCTTCCATATGTCCTGGCAGATTTCCCACACTTTCTTTCCTTTGGAGCAGTTTTAAGCTGACCGAGAGTTATGAGCTTGGCCTTCTTGCTTAAGATCAGCCATCCATTGGCTGTGGGACCCCGGGCAAGTTGCTTCCCCTTTCTGGGCCTTGGTTGTCCCAAGCACAGAACAGCGGTGTTAAGTGAGATGGCCTCTGGGCTCTCTTCCAGGCCTGATATGTTATGACTGGAGGCTGCAGAGGGCAGTGGTTAGAGCACAGAGCAGCACACAGATGGCACTGCCAGAGCGGCAGATACGATCATTGCCCTTCTTCTGCCTGCTGCACGACACACACATTTCCCTACCTTGGTAAAAACCCTTGAGTCAGAGGCCACAGGAGGAGCACTGTACCTGGTGTTTGTCACCTTACCTGGTACTTGTCACCACCGGCACAGCTCAGACACTGCTCGTGAGTGTGTGCGTCTCTGTGCCGAGGGCTGGGGCGCCGATGAGAGGCTGGGCAAATCCATGTTAGTACAGAGACACGTTATGGCTCATTTTCGTCTTTGAGGCCTTCTTTGTTTGGAAGACCCTTGTCTAAAGGCAGCTAAATTTAGCCATATTTTGTCAGCTAGAACGTACGCTCCCGAAGAGAAGCCTAGCAAATCTCAGCCATGTCACACTTTATTAGTCATGCGAGCACGTAAAAGCGTGCTAGAAGAACCCGCTTCCTGGGATTGGCAGTAGCAGCGCTGAGAAGTGCTGTGCTGACTCTTTTAGGATTGATCTCAAGAAGGAGGGTGGAGGGGAAAGCATGAAATCTCCCAAACAATGAGTGATTTTTTTTTCTTTCTTGCAAGATTGACAAATGGGATATTCAAATGAGGAGAAAATGTACAAAGTGGGATAGTGTTCCTGTGGCCTTTTTCTTAGACGTCCTCTACCTTCCCACCTCAGTTTGAATTTAGAGATACATATAGTTTAGTTGCTGGCATTTGATTAACTATTTAAGGTACAGACAGGGAGAGAAAGTAACCTTTGGTGAGTACCTCCTTTTAGAGTACTTACCGTCTCATTTCCTCGAGTTCTAGAAAATAATGCAATAGGCAAGTGGTGTGACCCTCATTTTACAAAAGAAAAAACTAAAAGTCAGAGAGCTGAATAAGAAGGGCCAGGTTATAATTTCAGTCTGCTTAACTCCTAAATCCATGTTTTTTCCACAGCTGTTACCGATCACAAGGCCAAACAAATCGGAACATTGCAGTTTGGAGCAGAGAAAGGTTTATTGCAGGGCCATGCAAGGAGAATGGGTGGCTTGTGCCCCCCCAAACCCCAAACTCCCTGAAGGGTTTCAGCAAAGCATTTTTAAAGGCAAGGTGAGGGAGGAGCTTGAGTGGTTGTTGCAAACTTCTTGGTGTTGGAATCCTTTGTTTTCGCAGTTGTCCACATAGGTCAGGTCATGATGTTCCTATAAACCTCCAGCAAGACAAATGTTACTCTCTGTCTTGCAACTTTTAAATCCCTATATGAATGGGTAAGTGCTATACCATTAAAGGTCAGAGCCTTGAGAATGGGCTAGCCTGTATATTTTAGGCTATAGGCAACATTCTTAAATTGAAGCAAAAGCAATAGAAACAGAGGTTAAAGCAAAAGGAACAGGTCTAATACGCAGTAAGATTTGTTCTTCCCTATTACACAACTACAGTCAAGGTAAGTACATTGAGGAATTCAATTTAATTGTGATTTTGAGATTTAAATGGCCCTGTCTTTATATTGGCTTCCTATTTCCATGTGGACCAATGTTCTGTTAGTGCTGTGTAGTTGCACCCTGCAAAGCTAAGGGTCAAGACGTGTTCAAGCAAAAGCTGCAGACCTCCAGCTACCTGGCACTCTCCTTGGGGTTGGCCCAGCTTACTTTGGTAGTTGCCAAACACAATCTCCCATCTGAAAAAAAGAAGACGTGTGTCAGCTTTTCCATAGTGCCCCCAAACGAGAAAGCAAACCCCTCTGCCATGAAGAGGAAAAAAATCTCCACAGCTTTTGTTCATTTGTGATTCTATGGCAGGTTGATAATTTAAACTCTCTCCTAACAAACACTTCCTGTAAAATTTCTGGAGTTTCTAAATAAAGATAAATGCCTAATTCAATATAAAATGCCACCAAGCATCCTGCAAAGAGTAATCACCTCAATGTCTCGACCCCACCACATCTTCCCTTGCCTAGGAATTAAAGGCCCGATAAAAACACCAGTCAGGATTGTCTGAGATCTTTTCTCTCATCTGGAAGAACATAATCGGATCCATGACCCTCTGTGAACTGGCTCTCTGAATGTTAGTAACGGAAGGGGCATTGGAGATGAGAAGACAAAGTCAGTGGAAGTGAAGTGATCCATGCCAGATTTGCCTGCTTGTTAGTGACAAGAACCTGGGGTAAACCCAGGTCTTCTGACTGGAAGATCAATGGATAACAGATGGTAGAGTCGAAGGAGGAAGCTTCTACTCTTGATGCCCCCTTTAAATAAGCTACATGCTTTTAGGAAACTCTTAACCAATCTGAGTCTCAATTTCTTCATCCAAAGCAGGATGAAGAGTTGTAAAGAGGATTAGTGATAATAAAGTACCCAAGTGAGTACTGTCGCACAGTGGGTGCTCAATGAATGGCAGCTAGTATTACTTATTTAGGGGTAAAAACACTAAAAGTTGTAGAGATTCAGAGAAGGAAGAGACCAGCATATTGGAAAGGGACAATTGCTTAGAGAAGGATGTTGAGTTAGGCCTTGCAGACCTGATAATGTTTGGATGGGAGTAAACAGGTAGGGCTTTTTCGATAGGATGATGAAATGAATACATGCTTGTAGGCAAGAAAGCAAAGATCCAACTTAAGGACAATGAGTAAACATGTTTGATTGGAGCATTAGATTCAGGAACTTGAGTTGCTGGAGATCAAATTACCACAGTCATTTTGAGAAGAACTTGAGCACCGTGATAAGAAGTTAGAGATGCAGGTGTCTGGGAACCTTTAAAGCGTTTTGACCAGAAGAATTATGGAACTCACGTAAATCAGTCAGGTGATGACTTGGAGGGTGAACTGGAAGAGGGGGCAGCTGGAGGTTAGGAGAGCCATGGAGAAGTTCTTGTAGCGAGTCAGGCAGGAGAGGAAGAACGCAAGTGAAATTGATGGCAGCCGAGATGAATAGGAAACGATGAGTGAAGGATATTTTAAAGGAAAAGCTGGCAGGAAGAATCGATACTATTATAGGAAAGAGAATTTAATTAGCTTTGTAAAGTGGAGAGAGAATATTCATGGCTTGTTGGGTTGAATACTATATTTTAAAGAAAAGGTGTCCCAATCCACAAATCTAAGAGAAAAAGAACATGATAAATGATTAAGTCCAAATGACTAAAAGACTTTAAGAAATGATAAAATGAACTCAAATGAAGATTAAATGTTCAAGATCTGCGAGTCTTGACTCAAAAACCCTTAGGGTTAACTTTCAGTGTGCATCTTGGTGATTCTTCAAAGTCTCTTCACTAATGGCAGATCTAGTCGCTGAAAAATGATGGTTGCATGTAAAAATCGGTAGCATATGCAGCCTTTTCTCTACCTTCCCTTATTTGTACAGAGAGGTTCACCAAGTCTTTATGAGCCTTTCTTAATGACCATATATTTTTTTTACTTAATAGTAATGCTCAGAGCCTCCTCTCTCCAAGAGTGTTTGGCAGAGGGCTGGACCTCTGAGGTGTCCCGTGAGGACAGGGCCATAGTTAAATAATGTCCAGAAATCACGTACCTGTCCGAAATCGGTCAGGAGACAGAAATCTACCAATTATTTGAACAGAAAAAAAAGTTGATATAAAGATATAAAATTGTTAACCAAGTAACAGAGAAGCTAGAACAAGAACACTGTTACCACAGAGTGAGCAACTGTAAGAAGCAGTGATCACCCCTAGGACTGGTATTTTAAGTATACCAGTTGGTATTATGGGGCTGGTTCTATTAAATCATAGAAGCTTGCAGGAGGAACACCAAGCTGCTGAAACTTAGACCACTGAGAAGGTGGAACCGCTTGTCAGGTGCTCGACTCTGAGCTCAAAGGAGAAGTCCCCTTGGGTCTGCGATCTAGACCTCTAATGGGGGGAGCTAGTTGGCTAGTGCTGGCATCTCGGATGCAGTGAAGCCGGTTCTGCAAGTTTTGTAAAAAGAACAAACTGGATTCAGCTGCTGCTAGGAGAAGTGTTTGTGCTGCCAACTCAAAGAAGTGCTGCTAGGGTGACACAGGAGTGAATCAGGCAGGAACCAAACAGGAAGTTCCTCCTCCATCCTCGCTGTCTCCCCCAGGCCCTCTGGTGGCTGAGCACGTCAGGAGGCCAGTTATGAACGCAGAGTCCTATCCCAGCACTGCAGACGCAGTGGAGAGCAGGGGTTTAGAGCTGACACAGTCATTTGATAACTGGCACTTGCCATTTAATGTGTCAGCCTCTTGGATAGTCACTGTGTATATTAAAGGCTCTGAGTAGTTCCAGGGAAAAGAAATGAGGTTCACTCCCCCTTCTCCAATGTAATGAAATACTAATGTAAAAACGAATGGGCTGGATCTGTACATATTGGCATAGAAAAATGCCTACCGTGGATCACTTTACTTTTATATGAAGAACAAATTCGATGTTTATATAAAAACAGAAAAAAGGGCTGAAGGCTACACTCTAAACTGTGAACAGTGGTTATCTATTGCCGGGGAGGGTATTAGTGAACAGGGTTTCGTTCACTTTCCACCTCACTTCTATAGTGATTGAATTTTAACATGAGTGTATATTATTTCATAATCAGAAAAACTAATATCACTTTTGTGGTTAAACAAAAAGGACTGCCTAGGAAAGGCAGGCTTCACAATGCTGTCAGTGCTCCTGTTAATATGTGGCACCAAAATGAATGTAGTATTTTTGGAGAAAAGAAAAAAAGAAGGTAAGCCGCATTGACTAAGCACCATCTACGTGCCAAGCTGTTGGGAATGCGGCATACATCATCCCATTTCATCTCCTCATCAATTCCATTATTCCCACTTGAGGAACAAGGCTCAGAAATATATGTAATTTCCCCAATACCCAATAAAGAGGAGTTACTACAAACCTGCTACACTCTACCACTTCATTATCTATCTTGTAGATGTAGCTTGTGTTTCTTATATTTACTTTGTTCTTCCTCCCTGATAATTTTTTATAACGTCTAAGGAACTGTATCTTATTTTCCTAACGTACTTTAATCCTTTTGAGGGATGTTATGAGTCCCCTCCCCAAATTCATGTGTTGAAACCCTAACACGCCATACCTCAGAATGTGACAGTATTTGGAGATACAGCCTTTAACACGGTGGCTAAAATGTGGCTGTTAGGGTGGGCCCTAACCCGATCTGACTGGTGTCGTTATAGGAAGAGGAAATTTGGACATTCAGGGGGACAGCAGGGGGGCATGCTCATAGACTGAGGGGTGAACATGTGAAGACACGTAGGAAGGTGGCCGTCTGCAAGCCAAAGAGAGAAGCCTCAGAAGAAATCAGACCTGCCAACACCTTGATCTTGGACTTTTAGCTCCGGAACTGTGGGGAAAATTTCTATTTTTTAAGCACCCAGTCTGTGATATGTTGTTACAGCAGCCCTAGCAGACTCATACAAGGGAATTATTATGGTTTATACTTGTTTAAAGTAGCTACTAGTGCTTTGCGTAGAGCAGATACCTTGTAAGGATTTTGATTATCACTTTGATTGCCTTCCTTACATTCATTTATTCCATACGTCTTACTAAAGCACCTCCCTGCGCCAGGCACTGTTCTGAGACCCTGGGGATAAACAGTGGACAAAACAAGAAAAATCACTGCCATCAGGAAGTTTAGATTCTACTTGGGGAAAAGAGAGGAAACAAGATAAGTAAGAAAATATACACTTCTTTAGGCAGTGATAAATAGGTAACATATATAATTGTTAAATACTGATAAGTGTTACGCATAGAGGAGGAAAAAAGCTGGGAAGAGGCTGTGGAATGGGAGAGGGGGTGTCCAGGGAAGACTTTCTGAAGTAGGTGATATTGGAATAAAGATCTTTATCGCTATTAGAGTCAGATACCCCTGAAATCAGCGGGCAATCTGGAGTAGGTTTCCAAGTTCATTTTTAACTTCTCAGACTCCTGAGAGTCAGCAAACACGTATTTCCTGCACGCTTCCAAATCCAAACCTGCGTTGCAATAGGTCATTAGCAGCTAAGAGATACACAAGTCAATCCCAGACTTGCCTCTCGCTACAGAAAACTGATTACTCTCAGAGCAGCTTTTCTGGTTCAGAAACACTCCCTCCCCCTGACCCCCTTTCAAAGCTTTATCGTGGCAATCGTTTAAAAAAAAAGACAGAAAATGCCTAAAAGTTATTTTCATCCAGTCAAAAATGGAAATGGCTTTTAGCCTGTGTTTGCATTCCCACTAGAAAGGACCTACAGCATTTTCTGTTTGCTCACACAGCTTCATATTTAAACAGCAATAGAAAACAGTGAAGGGTGGTAGTTAGAGAAGAGCAGAGAGACTGAATCTTTTCCAGGATTTACTGATTTGCTGGCTGACCTCGACTAAATCTCCTTAACCTCTCTTTCTTGAAGCCATCGTTTCACACAATAGCAGGGATAAAGAAATTTGCGGTTTTGATGTTGTTATCAAATGTTTAGAGCTTGTGGTTAGAAGAGACAAAAGCAGGCTGCTGTATTTGCATAGTATTTTCATCTCCCTTCCTCTCTGCTCTAGTTACTGTTGTAATAACCCCGGACAGGCAGTTCCTCTCCTAGCCCTCCCAGACCCCTAAGGAGACAGGCTGCCTGTGACCTCTCTGGTTCTCCGGCTCTTCGGGGATAGCCATTGCTCAAACCTGGTGGCGGGGAGCTAATGGGTAAGCCTGTGGCTGCCTTGACCTGCAGCATCCCCTTGTTTTAGCACAGTTTCAGCTTCATGATGCCTATCAGTACCTGCAGGGCAATGTCAGTGGCAGGAAAGAAACCCGAATGACAGGAAGAAGTAAAGGAATTTCACAGACTCCACTAAGCCACCCTGGTTATCTGGGAATAAGGAGGGTGATCCAAGAAGGTAGCCTCCCAGAGAGGACCCTCCCTTGGGTTGCCTCTCCCGGGTTGTGGTCCTGAGACTGGTGGAAGCACATCTTCTATATTCCATAACTGCAAATGTGAGATACCAGCAGCCATGAGGAGCTCCCTTCCGCGTTCCTGAAACAGACAAGTAGAGGTGGCACAAGGTGAAGAGGCTCTTGGTAACTGAGGCCTGGAGGCTACTAGCAGCATCCCCAGTTCGGCCCATTCCCAGGACCTCATCCACCCGTGCCAGATCCCCTTAGGATTCCCCCAAGTGACAGATGGCTCTCCCGGGTGACCAATCAGCACAGATGTGATCCCAGTCTTTAGATAAACAGTAGCCCTTGCTGGCATGGACAGTAACCTAGATTTCTCCAATTATAAGTTCAGCAAATGCCACAGCCTTGGACAGACACTGTTACTAGGCCCCCATGGTCAGTTTAAGGACAGAGGCACTGCGCAGAGTAGAAGATGGAATAATGTTTGGGAAAAACCTGAGTGCTGGACCCAGCTCCTTCACCGAAGAGCAGAATGAGCTTGGCCAAGTCACTTTCCCACTCTAGGCCTCCATGTCCTCATTCATACTGATGGCAGCCCTAGATCTTGACAGCCTGTGACCCATGCGTAATGCACATGTCAATTTCAATATCAGCCCTTTGAGATCCTACTGAAGCTCATTTGAAACTCACCCCACTTGCAGTAGGACCCTCATCCTCACAGAATCTGGAGACTGAGGGAAGGAAAAGAAGAAGCCTCATGGCTTTCCCCTCACCTCTGGCTCTGAGTGCTCGTGTCAGGGTAATTCCCTCAATTGATAGCTCACGTGTGTGAACCCAGCACTGGCCTCTGATGATCTCAATACAGCGCTTTACTTTCTCATTGGTTTCCATCCATGAACAATCATACATACAGATGCCTCCCACAGGGCCTTTGTGTGGCAGGAATACCCAAAACATTGAGGGGGAGAACGCGGGAAACCATAAACTTGATCTTACCCAACACATTGAGGAGGAATACCCAAAACATTGAGGGGGAGAACGCGGGAAACCATAAACATGATCTTACCCAACACATTGAGGAGGAATACCCAAAACATTGAGGGGGAGAACGCGGGAAACCATAAACATGATCTTACCCAACACATTGAGGAGGAATACCCAAAACATTGAGGGGGAGAACACAGGAAACCATAAACTTGATCTTACCCAAGCATTGAGGAGGAATACCCAAAACATTGAGGAGGAGAATGCGGGAAACCATAAACTTGATCTTACGCACCTGCTGCTTGGAAGTCCATCCCTGCCCGCCTGGGCCCCAGACTCTGGCCACCTGGGTGGGCCCTCTTTCTCCCTCTCCACTCCCTGCTTCCTCTCAGGAATAAAAGGAAATCCTCTCACTTTCTGTGCAGAGCAGTTAATTTCCTTTTCTGCCCCTGTCTTCCAGTTCTGCTTTCTCTTTCTAGACCTTGTTCTGGAGGCTCCATGGTTTCCCTCCCCGATGGCCCAGTGATGGATTTTTCTCAGTGTGGTTCGCTCCTTTTATGGAGGAATCACAGTGCTCGCTGTGAACACTAACGCCCGCGTGTAATCCCTCCAGACTGGGAAATCCTCAAGGTTTCAGTCTAACCAGGGGCTGAGCACCTGCTGTGTTTGGTGTAGGGGCTGCTCACTATGGGATCTAAAAACCATGTATCCAAATTGGCACCTACTCAGGTGGGAAAACAAGCCTAAAATATGCAGAGAACCAATAATAATTAACTGGCAAAATATATGCTGGGAGAGGTTGAGAAAAGGAAAGACCAACTTGAGCTGGGGGATCTTCCCAGATGATAAATCTTGAGAGGGACCCCAGCAGGTTGGCTGCCTGCACCAGGTAAATATTTCTGGAGGAGTAGGTAATTTTCAAAGTCCAAAAAACAGAGCTGTCACGATCTGAGGGATGGAGTGATGCTCTGTTTGAACACATACATTGTTGGGAATTTCAGCTTGAGCCCATGTTTGATTCCTCCAACACAGAGATAACATTGATCCTTACCTGGTTTCTCTCTGTTCTCCCTCTTGGTGAGCGCTTACTATCAGCCAGGCCCCAGTGTGGGCCCAAATCCCTACCCTGGTGGAGCAGTATTCTGGATAGCTCAGTCATGGGGCTGGTGGGCATTTGCTGGAATTCATCTACCATCGGGAATAGGAACCTTGAGTCTGGTTGTCAGCCCAGCTGCTTGGGTCGATGGCACACATCTGTGAGAGCATGACTGACGGCAGAGTACAGTCCGTAAGTGTAGGCACAGAAAAATGAAGATAGGAGCCGAGGGCAAGTATGCGCTCTCTCATTCATTCTTTTACTGGTCGTTTTTAGAATGTTCAGTATGTGCCAGGGGATAGAAAAGGGAGTAAAACTCATTCCTTCCCCTGTGGAATTTCAGCCTTTCAAATCCTGCACGACAACTGCTGTGATAGAAATGGTTAACGTGAGCTTCAGGAGCACAAAGGAAGAAGCAGCTGCCTTTCTAAGCCTACGGGTCATCAGAAGAGTCTTCACAGAGGAGGTGACTTTTGGAAGAGGAGTTCCAGCTCTCTAAGCAGAAATAGAGGATATGGAATCTACAGAAAGAGTCTTCCAGAAATAGACGTTCGAAATCGTTGTCATAAGGTTGTTGAGGGTAGACTAGGTGAGAAGAGAGGGCAGGGTTATGAGACATCAGTAGAGGGTAGGGTGTTTCATTAAACCATGTTTGGCTTTCCTTCCATAGCAGTGCAGTACTACTAGAGCAGTGGGCTTAGATGTTCACACTGTCTCTTAGACAACACTCTGGATTTGGTGTCTAGGGTGAACTGAATAACAAGAGGTTGGTAAACAGAAAGACAGATGGGAAAGGGTTACAGTCATCTAAGTGAGAAAGGAGGAGGGACTCAACTGACTGTGATTGAAGAAATTAGAGTTGGCCTAGCCCTAGTGTAGTTGTTGCTTTGTAAAATAAAAATGCATTATTAGGAGTGTGGCAATGCCATATCAATGCATTTTCTTTGTATTAAAAATTGTACTCCATGATTAAAAAGAGAGGCATTTATCCCTAGTATTCTGCTTGAAGGTGACCTGTAAGAACCTGTGATAATGGCTGCTAGGGAGTTGCAAGCTGGTCTGTGAGCCCCTTTTCTTTCACAGCGATTGCCGGAAGATGTATCTGGTTGCTGAAAAGAATGTGCCTCTTTTGCTGCCTCTCCTTAATATCATGAAGTCCCCAAGTGCAAGGGGGAAAGTGGGCCATTCGGCACAGAAGTGATTGTAAAAATTGACTTTTATGTTGGTTGTAGATTCTCCGACACGCCCTCACCCTGTGGTGTGAGAGAAGAAAATGTGTCACAGGTCTCCCCCCAAGGCAAGACACAGTGCTTGCCGGGAGCTTCTGCCAGCCTGGCAATCTGGTGCTATGGCCAAACATGTCCTCCGGAAACATGGAGCCGAAGGACATCGTAGCTGTCCCTTTCTCCCGTCTCCTGAAAGCTGCTATTCAATAGTGAGCTCTCTTTTTGCTCCTCTAAATAGTTCCCTGAATCTTTGTGCTTAGGTGTGAAGTTGTTTTGCAAGGGAGTTTAGATTTTGCAGCTGCATTTTGGGAGGCCACAGAGAAAGAGTCCAATAAACTCCCTCCTCCTAAGCTACAAACACCAATTAAACAACCATGCTTGCACCTGGAAGAGCAGAAATTGCTTTGAAATCCTCAATCCGTAGCTGTAATTGCTAGATCATATGTAGAAATGTGGGATTTGGGAGTCATTTGGGATGATAGTGAAATGGCCCATTTATTGCCCTTTCTTGGCTAGAATGTTTCTTGAGTGAGTTGTTTTCTATTTATTGGCTCTGGCTATAGAATGCCAAACATCTGATCAATGGAGCCAAAATTTCAGCCCATTATTTGCTGAACAATATGAAAATGAAATAATATGAAAATAATGAGGGGAAGGGGTGATGCACATACAGGGAGGGGTGGGAAGGGGGTGAGCTGTCTACACCATTCCAAACATTTAGATTGGCTCAAGTTTTCACTTAATTGCAGCGCTCTTTCTCAATGATGTGTTATGGACACAACTCTTTTGAGTGTCAGAGTGACTCTGAAGTCTGATTTTATGAAAATGCAACCCCTTCTTCTGGGTCAGGTAGTTAATTTGCTCTTTCAGCTTGGGCTTTCTGAGTATTTAGACTGTTACTCTGATGGTGGTGTGCTAGGCCCAAAATGTGTTCAGTGGAAAATCAGGAAGCGGAGATGTGGTTTCCTCCCTATCAGATTCTAAGGCAAAGGCCCAATGGATGTTCTCCCAAATTCCCCTAAATCCTGGCGGTTTCTAATAAATAATCAGGACTTTAGGTGAGTGATGTAAGGAATTAGAGAGTGACTTAAGCTGATCATCAGACCACCAAGCATCATCTGATCCATAACATCCCTCTTTAATCTGCTTCCAAACAATCTTTTTTTAAAACCTTTTTTAAAATTGAAGTATAGTTACTTTACAATGTTGTATTAGTTTCAGGAGTTCAGTGAAGTGATTCAGTTATATACATCTATTCTTTTTCAATTCTTTTCCATTATAGGTTATTACAGGATATTGTGTATAGTTGTGCTATATGGTTGGGTCTTTGTTGTTTATTTTTTTAAATATATATCTATTCTTTTTTAGATTCTTTTCCATTATAGGTTATTACAAGATCTTGCATATAGTTCCCTGTGCTATACAGTAGGTCCTTCCTGGTTATCTACTTTATTATATATAATAGTGTGTATCTGTTCATTTATCCTAATTCACCCCCCCACCCCCGAGCTATCCCCTTTGGTAACCATAAGTTTGTTTTCTATGTCTGTGAGTCTATTTTTGTTTTGTAAATATGTTCATTTATGTCCTTTTTTTTTTTAGATTTCCCATATAAGTGATATCATATGATATTTGTCTTTCTCTGACTTACTTCAATTAATATGATAATCACTAGCTCCATCCATGTTGCTGCAGATGGTATTATTTTATTCTTTTTTATGGCTGAGTAGTATTCCATTGTAGATAGATAGATAGATAGATAGATAGATAGATAGATAGATAGATAGATAGATACCATGTCTTCTTTATCTATTCCTTTGTCAATGGACATTTAGTTTGCTTCCACGTCTTGGCTATTGTAATAGTGCTGCAGTGAACGTTGGGGTGCGTGTATCTTTTCAAATTAGAGTTTTCTCTGGACATATGCCCAGAAGTGGGGTTGCAGGATCATATGGTAACTTTATTTTTAGTTTTTCAAGGAACCTCTATACTGTTCTCTATAACGGCTGCATCAATTTACATTCCCACCAACATTGTAGGAGGGTTCTCTTTTCTGCATACCCTCGCCAGCACAAACGATCTATTTTTCAAGGTCAAGTTGTTTTGTTTGCTTATTTTGTGTGCTAATATTTGATTGAGCCCTTACCATATACCAAACACTGCTTTACATTCATTATCTAACTCAACCCTTCAAGGTGGATGCTGTTACTAATCCCATTTTACAGGTGAGAAAACTGAAGCTTAAAAGGATCAGATAAAAGTTTCAAGGACACATAGCTCCTCTGAGTTGAAGCAGGATTGGAAAGCACAGTGTGTTGCTCCAGAACTCTTTTCCTTAATCAACAAGCTAAGTGGCCTCCCAATTAAAGACTGAGCTCTTCCTAAAGCCTCTTCTAATGACCCCGTCCACAGTGCAGTCTCTGTCCTCTGAATTCCCTTTAGAATTCCTGTCTGCAGCACATATCTGGAAACTTCCTATCATCAAATAAGTATAACTTCAACAGTTTTTCTTGTTACCTTTAATTACCATTTAATTCTTGTGCTTTGTTTGCGAATTTTCTTCTCAAATGTATTTTAAATTATGGTAAAGTGCAGGCTGTATCTTCAGTTTCTACATTTGTTGTAGCTCTACAAATTGCATGAGGACCTGGGGGTGATGCAGAGATGGCAGGCCTACCTTATTATCATCAGCAGCTGATCATTTGCCACTCTGAAATCAGTTCGTTGTATTGAAGCTGACTTCACATGGAAGCTAGCTCACACAGTCCTCTCCATCTGGGGGGTGTGTGAGTAGGTGCTCTGAAACATAGTGCTGCTCAGAAATTTGAAGCTCTAGGTGAGATTATGGGTGAGATTTACCCACTTCTTAGTAATAGCTGGAACACTGGACAAATTTTGAAGGCTAGAGGCATTTTTCTGACTCAAGTTTTGGCATTTTAGTAAGATCCCTCCCCAGAGTGTTAAATGGGGGCTTGAGAAATAGGTATGGTAGGCAGCCAGTGTACAAATGTATGAGACTTCTTTTCTGGAGATTACACAGAATATGCAAGCAAAACTTGCAAAGTGGTTTCTGTGTTCTTGGAGTTGTCATTTTTGTCACTTTATTTGGCTGTGAAGCTGATTTTCACACAGGCCTGGTGGTTGTTAAAGTAAACACGAGTATAGTATTAATATCCCCTGCATATATTTAGGTAACATGACATCCAGTTGAAGTCAAGAAGTGGTTTGCTTACTCATAGTTCTTGGAAACTGCACACATACTGATTTAATACTTATGTTCTCCACGTTTACTTCCTGACTAGCAGTATCTTCTCCTCAACTTTTACAAATTTTTACAAATTTAAGCATACAAAATATGCTTAAAATATCAAGTGAGTATTTTGCAGCCACTCTACTTTGAGAATCTGCCAGGCCTACTCAGAGCATGATTCCGAAATATTTTGCTTTGAAGCTTTGGGAATTGGGGAGTTCATTCATTCCTTTGGCTTCCTAGGCCATTGACTGCTGTTAAGTAGACATGTGTTTCTTCTGATTAGTTACCCCTATTTTGCAAGAATCCTCATTGGATTCTTGAATTGACCTCAGCTTCCTATCAGCTCCAGCATATTTTAGGAATGAAGTGATCCTTCAGCCAACACGATATTCAGCAGTAATTGCTCTAGTTAAGGAGAAGGCTCACTCCAATCAGGACTGTGGTTGACATTCAGATTGCCTAGGCAGCTCCAAAGTTTAACTTCCTCAACTGTGACCAACAATATTTCATTTTGTTCTGTAGTGATGAGCTAGTAACAGTTCCGTAGTCTATTTCTGTATCACCTTCAGTTCTCTGTAGGTGACTAGTGTGAATTAAGTATTTGGTTTAAGATATATAAGCCTAGTCCTTGACTTCAAGGAGTTTACACTCTATTTTGGAGAGAATAATGACCCAATCATGTAAGTTAACTAAAAATTCAATGTAAAGTAGAACTTCCAAAAATTGTACATTGTGCCAAATGAATGGTAATGGTAAGAATTAAAGGGGGAGGTCACCATGGTCTGAGGCATCAGAACTTTGCTGAGAAGCAAGAGGAAGTGAGCTAGCATTTATTAAGTACCTGCTGTATGTCAAGCTCCAGGCTATTTTCTCACAGTCTTCAAATAGCATCCAAATTATTTAATTTTTAAAAAAATTTTTAGTATTTTTATTGGGATTGCGTTAAGTCTATAAGGATTGCTTGTCAAATTACAGTGTTCATCCCACTCTTCTAGAAGTATTGAACATCTCTTTGTTTATTCAACTCTTCTTTTATATCACCTGGTAAATATTATACTTTCCTTAATATGTATCACATTTCTCACAAAGTTGTTTCTAGGTACTTTATATGTTTAGCACTATTATGTACAGATGTTTGTCCTACTACGTGGCTATATGGTCTAAATGAATATTGTTGAAGAGCTTTTTTGTTTTCTTAAACACAGTAAGTCTCCTGCATACGAAAGAGTTCAGTCCAATAGCACATTTGTAAGTCCAGTTTGTTTGTAAGTCCAACAAAGTTATCCTGTGTACCCAACTAACACAATTGGCTATATAGTATTGTACTATGATAGGTTTATAAAACTTTTCACACAAATAATACATCCAAAACAAACACAAAAATAAAGAAAACATTTTTAATCTTACAGTACCGTACCTTGAGAAGTACAGTAGTGCAGTAGAACAGCTGGCATCCAGGGGCTGGCATCGAGGGAACAGGCAAGAAGAGTTACTGACTGGTGGAGGGAGAGGTGGTGGGAGGTGGTAGAGCTGAAGGATCTTCAGCAATAGGAGACGGAGGGCGAGCTGCCATTTCACTCATGCCTGATTTTGTTGACACAGGTTCTGGTTCCTTGCTGGAACCAGATGCACGTTCACATCTTTGAAAGTGTGCAACTTGAATGTTCCTATGTAGGGGTTTTACTGTATATTGATCTTGTATCTGACCACTGTCCTGAGCCCTCCTCTTGATCCTAGGAGGGCTCATCACGAGGGAGTGTTTTAAGTGTTTTGAATTTTTTGTGTTTAATGAAAGTCCATCTGAAAAGAACAAATTTATCTTCATGAACTATAATGACACCTCTCCCTTCTATTTCATGACTGTTGCATTGCCTGGATCTTTCAGAACAGTGGTCAGCAGTTTGGTAATATTTTATATTCTCTCATTTCTAATTTTACTGGAAACGTCTCAAGTTTAGTGACGCTCAGCATTTGATATACGTTAGAATCAGCTGGGAGAAGCCCCTCGGGCATGTGTATTTGGGGGTGGGGGGAAGACTCTCCACAAGTCAGTTCTGAAGTTCCTCAGTCCCACTGTTGTCGCTGCCAGTGGTTGTTACTGTCATCATCAACAGAGAATTTGTCTAAGATGTTTTCATGCATTCATACGATGTATCGATAACAATGCACAAGTACGGTGCACAAGGTATTGAATAGTATTTAATATGTGTTATTATCACACTTACTGAGTATCACTAAGTTCCAGGTACTGTCCTAAGCACTTAACATGCAGCACTTGAATTCTGCCCACACTGACTCTGTGTGGTAAGAAATTATAATGCCAATTTTACAGACAGACCCAAAGCAGAAAGATTAAGTGACTCAGGGAGAGTCTTATAGGCAGAACATGTGTAGCCAGAATTGAAACCTAGGTCAGAATGATTTCAGAGCACATTACCCATAACTAACATTGTTTATGGCTAAGTGTGATGATCAGTGATCATATTAAGGATCCTTCTATCCCCAGTTTTATGAAATATACTTTAAAACTTTTACCTGCTATTTGCTTAGTATTCGTTGACATGATTTTTCTCCTTCGCCCTTATTGATGTTATTCATTACAGTGATAGTTTTCCTAATATTAAATCACTCATTCATTTCTGCATAGTTTATCTGATTGCAGAGGAAAATTCTCTTAGATGCTGTTGAATTTGATGGGCTAGTATTTTATTTAGTATTTTTCTGCCTACATTGATTAGGGTCATTGATCCATAGGTGGGGTGTGTGTGTGTGTGTATGTGTGTTTGTAATAAGATTGGGCTTCAGAGTTATACTTCTTTCATTAAAAAAGTAAAACTGCATAGCTTTTCAGGGTTTCTTATGCTCTGAAACAAATTTTGTGGCAGCAGACTGATATGATGTAGTTCCTTCAACATTTGAAGGAATTCACCCATAAAGCCTCATGGCCTTTTGACATGGTTTGTAGATAATTCTTTAATAACTTATAAAATTTCTTCTGTGGTGATTGATCTGTGGGAAATCATTCCTTACAGGTGAAAAAGATTTCATTGTTATTTTCTGCAACCTGCTCATTATTGAAGACTTGGAAAACACAAAAAGTAGAGAGCAGCAGAAAAATAATCACTGGAGTCCCACACCCGAGATCCACTGCATTACCATTAATGGATTTCTTTCCACTTTTTTCAAACTCACAATTTTTGAATTTATGCTGCACACTGAATTTTGTATCCTGTTCTTCTCAGTTAAGGTGATAGCATAAGCATTTTACTTTTATTATAAAGACTGTTTTAAAATACTGAATAATGTTCCCCCACTTTCAGGGCACTCTATCTGGATTTAACTTCCACGCACTTGTTTAAAGATTACCTTCTAACTCAACTAGCTGTGGAACAAAGGAACAAAGGAATGATAATATACAAATGAATTATCATGAAGAACCATCCTGCCCTGGGATATTCTCAGGCTGTGAGTGCATGAGAGAGCCAGGGTAGATTTCTGTGCCCTCCAATTTAACTCACTTATATTTTAATATTACGTATTCAGTTGATTGGTAATTGTGACATTCTAGGAATAATCAGAGTGGAGAGTGACTCCACTGGTGTAGGGGAATGAGGCAAGAGGATACCTGGAAGAATGGGCAGCCTTAGTGTGTTTTGAAGGATGAATAGAAATTTCTAGAATAATGGCAGATAGGAAAGTTAAAGATGTAGGGGCATGAAAGAGGGTGATGTTGAGGGGAATTACAGGTAGTTCCTGAAACATCAAGAGGGAAGGACAGGTGGTAGAAAGTAGGTCCAGAGAGGCGGGTGCTGTTGAGATCAATGAACAGCAGCCCTCAGTAGCCAGTGATCTGGATGCCAGTTGCAGTAGGACCCTCTGACTTACCTGTGCCTATCAATATCATCCCAGCCTGCAGGTGCTGTCAAATTGCCAAGTTTTAAAAAATATTTTTTAGGTAGATGCCTTTTTAATCCTGATATCCTCAAATTCTGATTTAGTAGGTAATTATTTTCTGCTTAGTTGGCAGTAATTGGTTGGTGTCTTTCTGTTCTCCCAGAGGCAGACCGTAAGATTAGGATTTGAGTACAAGTAATTTATTTGCGAAGTGATCCCAGAAGTTATGAATAGGGGAATGGGAAAGGCAGAAGGGGAAGTAAAGGCAGCCAATAGCATTGGCTGTTGTGGGCAACTTCATCCCACCTGGGAGCTCTCGGAGTATAAAACATGCCCCCCCCAAGAGTCATCCCACCTGGGACGCAAGGGAGCTGGGGTATGTATACACCACCTCCTTCCAATCATCAGTCAAGGATTGCTGGGGAACAGTGGGTGGTTAGTTCCCTGCACGTCTGGCCTGCCATGTATGCAAGCAGAGTAGGCTCCGGAGGCCTGAAAAAGACCTCAGGTAATGAGGGGCAGATGGAAGTCAGGCCAGCATGCCCTGAAATAAGGCTCAAAGGTATAGGAATGGGGTGCTGACAACTGGATATTTTGTACTCTAGCCATAATATAATAAAATGAAATATTTTTAAAGCTGCTCTGTGTCTACTGGCCTTTGTTTCTTTTGACAAATACCGTAGAATATTAAAAATCATAGAGACTACTACCATTCTTGCTCAGACCTCTTAGATGTTATGCCTACAAATTGTGCATGTAGCCCCATTCAAACTCCCAGTGACTCAACATTCCTTACCTTCCTCCCAAGGGAGCCCATCAAATTTCTGGACTGCTCTGTGTTTTAAAAAGTGTCTCCTAATAGTCTGCAAAGACCTGTCTACTGTACACTCCCTCTTGGTTGCGTGCTGAGAATATTTGATTTTGCATTTACATGGGGCTCCCAGCCCTGGCTGTGTGTCAGAATCACCTAGGGGACTTTTAAAGTGTACAGATTTAGAGGGGGAGCTCTCCCTCTAGGGCACCTAAATAAGAATCTCTTGGGGTTGGGACTGAAGTATTTGTAGAACTAATCCCAGGGCGTTCCTACAGGGCTAGTCCAGCTCTGGTCTGTGGATTAGAGTTTGGGACCGTTGCTCTAGATAGCATTCTTCAGCAGACTGTAGGTAGCCATCACGTCTATTTTGTTTGTTTGTTTAGTTGGTTTCTTTTTTTTTTAATTTTTCTAAATTTTTAAACCATTTTTAAAGTTGAATTATAGTTAATTTACAACATTGTGTTAGTTTCAGGTGGACAGCAAAGTGATTCCACAGTATACAGTTATTCATATATACATGTGTATGTATGTATATTCTTTCAGATTCTTTTCCATTATAGGTTATTACAAGATATTGAATATTGTTTCCTGTGCTGTACAGTAGGTCCTTGTTGTTTATCTATTTTATATGTATCTATTTTATATGTGTAGCTGTTAACCCCAGCTCTTAATTTATCCCTCTCCTACCCTCCACCATTACATCCATCTTAAGAGTTCCCCTTTCCAAGGAAAAGCTTCCCATTTCATGCAAACATCCCTAATAGGAAATGGTTTTGAGTCCCTTTGACATCCTGTCCCCTCTTCTGAATGTAGTTGTGTCTATTTTTACATTAAAATGTGTCACCAAGAACTGAATATAATTGTGATCTGAGAGTGTAGAGCACAGCAAAATTATCCCCTCTGGTCTTGTAAACACTATAATTTAATTAATGCATCCTCAGGTCACATTAATGCTTTTTGAAGCCAATTAAGCTGTGGATTCAGGTTGAACTCATCATTGGCTAAAGCCTCTAAATCTCCCTTCTTTACTTTGGAAGTTGGACTTTTAGTTTAATTTGGTTTTGACTTAAGGGAAGTACTCTTATTTTTTTCCCTTTTCTTCAGTATTTGTTCATCCTATTTCTAAAAGCTGCTATAAGACAGACAGTAAAGAGATGGTATCAACAGGATTTGATCAATTAAATATTTAGATGTGCTTAAGATGAAGGGTCAAGAATGCCTCCAAGGATTCTAGCTTGGTATGATACATGAAGCTTTTATTTATTGAGTTATAGGTGGTGAAGCAGTTGGAGTGTAGAGTAGAGGTGATTAATTCAACTTTAGCCATGTTGAGTTTTTGGTGTATCAGGTAGAAGTGTCTGCCAGATAGATATGGAGCTCAGAAAACAGGCTAGAGACATAAATTTGGAACATATAGGTTTCTAGTTGGTAGTTAAAGCTTTAGAACTATTCCTCCTAGCTTAGGTTATTATTCACAGATTTTATGAATCATGTTACTTATAATATAGTCATTAAAAAAAAAAATTCAGGACTGCAACATGGTTTTAAAGGCCTTCCTCCAGGTTGCCATTGATTATCCAGAACGTATTTCTGTATTAAACCCATTCAGATAGCAGAAGAAATCTTGTCAAATTTCTAAATGAAGTCCAGATATATTATTTCTGTATAATTTCCCTGATGTCCCAGATTAATAACCAGGTAAGAGGAAGGAGGTCTGACTTCAGGAACAAACCATTAGCAAGTTATATTTCTGTTTACAATTCTAGTCACAAAGTTATTTGTTCATAGTTTTAAGTAATGCCTTTTGGCTTGATCTGAAGCCTTTGCATGTGAATTGCATTCCAAGCCTGGCTCTTTTTTAAGTTTTTGTAAATTGTTTTGAGAACTTTGGCGAACTAAACATAGTTTCAATGAGCACTCTTTCTCAAGGAAGAAACTTTTAGGAAAAGCATGGATGATGATTTAATTTAGAAAATAAAAGTAAGCCAAAACAGTCTTAGTGAAGGTTCTCTTTCCCTGCTCTCAGGTCTCGAGCTGCGACATGGTTAAAACAACAGAAAGCATTTTGGGGTTTCTTTGGAGAAATGGTCCCTGGGATGAAATTCTCCTTTGTCCTGACTTCAAACAGAACAGAGTAACAGGATGGGGTTCTCCGTGCTTTTGGTATGTATGTGATCACTTCCTTGTTATGAATTGCTTTTAAATTATTCCCTTTGCTCCTGTTTACCTCATTATTCTTTGAGCATAAATCTTACCCTCAAATAATTTATGCGTAAAGGAATCTGATAGAGGAACAGAACCGGCTCACCAAGTGTCTCCTGCTCATTACAAGTGAATAAATAAATAGGAATACCAAACAGTCATCCTCATCAAAAGAATGTGGTGGGGTTTTTTTTCCTAGACATCTCTAATAATTACTAAGGGATTAGGGGAATCTAACCACCGTGAAACTTGGTAGAGGCCTCTGAAAATCAGCACAGATATCTGGGATTCAGCCTTGGTGACATTATTTTCTGCCATAATAAACCTTCTCATAATTAATTGGAGATTTTATGCTGTTGGGAGCCCAGTTCTCTGTGGAGACAGTGTGAGGTTAGGGGTAAGGTGTGTTTTATTGGGGAAGGGGGTGGTCGCAGTGGAGCGCTATTTTGTCATGACACGATTCGGGGAATGGCTGTAATCTTTTGTCTTGGATTATCTGCTAATGCGTGCTCCCCTCAGGTTAACGATGAGCAAAAATGTGAACCTCATTGTCCCTCATGGGTGTTACGCATACACCTTTAGTCTTGTCAGCACGGCGCACCTACCAGCTACGCATGCTCACTTCTGATAGGTCTCACTTTATCCCCATGGGTTGAGCACTCCGAGTCTCTCACACTGGGAAGGGTACCAGCTCCTGTCTCTTCTCTGGCATCCAGGGGCTCATACTAGATAGTGAGCTTAGGGAGGACCGAGGGTGCTGGCTTTCATCCCAGCCTAGAGGCAAACTAGTCCCATCTGAAGTTTAACCCCATTGTAGTAGATGTGTGCGCTTCTGCCCACATCCCACTCCTGGAATGAAAAGAAACCGTTCCCCAGGTGCTGGGCGTGCTTGCCGAAAGCAGCCCTCGAGCCCTTTTGGGGAATTGCCTTAGCTGAGGAAAACTGTCTCATCAAAGGTCATATCTCCTTCCACGGGCAGCTCACATTCAATTCAATGACGGATCAACATAAAGGTGTAAAAGCCATGCCCCCTGACCCAACTCAGGACAACTTGAGAGGACCATCGCAGCTCCAGAGCTCCCCTCTGGGTCCCCCGGAGCTTGCACTGGGATGTCGTTACAGCTAGCATCTCCCCCTGCCCAATTCTGTTTCCTTCTCTCCCTCCTGCATGTGCTGTTCCCAGGAGCTTTCCCTGATAAAAGCCCTGCATGGTAATCTTCATCTCAGGGTCTGTTCCCAGGAACCCATTCAATTTTGGTGTCTGTAAAGTAGCTTTATTTCACGTTATTTCATTGGTACTACCTCAGCTTGTTCCAAAGAAGATTTAATTCAGGTCAATACAAAGTCTGATTAAACAAAATCCAGTGGCTATTGCTGCTACTTTCGTGACTCGGCTTTTAGCTGATATGCACGTGGCAGATCTTGAGAATGAATGAGAGAGATGAGAAGGCTTTTAAAAGTTTTTTTAAAAATTTGATTAATTAATTAATTAATTGGCTGCTTTGGGTCTTCGTTGCTGCACATGGGCTTTCTCTAGTTGCAGCGAGCAGGGGCTACTCTTTGTTGCGAAACATGGGCTTCTCATTGCGATGTCTTTTCTTGTTTCAGAGCATGGGCTCTAGGTTCAGGCTTCAGTAGTTGTGGCATGCAGGCTTAATACTTGTGGCTCGTGGACTGTAGAGCACAGGCTCAGTAGTTGTGGCACATGGGCTTAGTTGCTCCTTGGCATGTGGGATCTTTCCAGCCCAGGGATTGAACCTGTGTCCCCTGCATTGGCAGGTGGATTCTTAACCGCTGTGCCACCAGGGAAGTCCCGAGAAGGCTTTTAAAATAGAGATTCCCAGGTCCTCTTCCTTAATAGGACTCTCCAGTGAGGCCTGGGGATCTGTATTTTGTTCAAAGTCCCCCTGGTATTCTGAAGTGCAGTCTCGCTTCAGAATCATGGCTCTTGGCCATGCTGGCATCCTGACTTACTATGGAGAACTCAAGGTACCAGGCCCCCAAACTGGTTCTTCTGGTGCCCTGACAGAAATGTGATGGTTATTAATAAGTTCAGAATGGATCACTTGTGTTGTCCTCTTGGCTCTAGGAGAAATGTATCTCTGGGAAAATTTCCAGGGTGTTTTTAGGTCTGCCCTCTAATAGATATTCAGATCTAGCCAACAACTAATGCAAGCTTCAGACCTAGGAGCTCTAGTATCCAGCTCGACTGTGCCATGCTTAGAGGTGAAACAATCCTTTGGCCACTAAAGAGGCCGGGGAGTTCAAGGCTACGGGCCCAGACATGCCAACCAATGTGCTCCATGAGCCCAACGACACACACATGCTCTTGGGAGCTTTGGACAGCGGTGGGACAACTTATCAAGTTTGCCAATATGAAGCTGCCCCTGGGAGCCGCTGGAAAGAGTGCTTGGCCCACATGGGGGTTGTGCATACACCTTTAGGCTAGGTCTTAACAGCATGCATGCTTCATCCCCCAACACAGGCTTGTCTTTTTGGTGAAGATCAGTCAAGTGCTTGGTTGGGTCAGATACTCTTTCCCTGGTGTTCTTTGGAAAATTGTTGAATTCTGCAGGTGTCTTTCAAGGCTCACCCAGGACTATTTCTCAAAATGATGGCACCCCCATCCTCCAATACCATCCCCACCACCGTCACCACCAATGCCGCTCTCACTTCTTTATCTGATGCTCGGTGGCATAAGCGCTTCATCTTGGAAGCTGTTAAGTTAATCCTTTCCTAAGGAGAATTTGGAGACCTTTGGGAATCAGTTTCCGATGGTGGAATTTCAGTCACTCTGGCAGAACACAGGAAGATACTTTTTAGCACAACATGAATTCCTAGTTCACCTTCAAATCATACAGGAAAAGAGACTGCCTCCTGTGTCTAACTCTGAAACTGTTCCAAGGAGGGCAGGCGGGTGTGCAGGGGACTGGCCTGGGACAGCCGAGAGAATTCACCTACCAGGTCTCCAGCACACTGAGTGCATTGAGCAGGGGCCCAGTTGCTGTGCTTTGAAATCCATCATTGCATTTGCACTGAGGCCATGCCTTCCGTGGGTTTCTCTTAGCTACTGACTGAGGGTGGCAGAGATCATAAGGCCAGCCCATTTCTGGGAGACACAGAACTCCTCTGACAGGCCACTTGGGTCCAAGGGCCTGCCAACAACCTTGCAGAAACCCTCTCTTAGACTGCATGGTAGTCTGGGATGCTCTTTCCCTCCCCCTTTTCCACCAAAGGATCAGAGTTGCCTGGCAGTCTGACAGCTCTTTCAGATTTCCTAGCTTTGCCCCATTTTCTTTCACAGGCACTTCCTCTACTAAAATCCTTGCACATATTATCCCTTCTTGGCTTCAGCTTTTCCAAAACCCAGATTAATGAACCAATCTTCTGTCTTAGCTGCCAATATTTGACTATTTACTAATTAACTCCTTCCACCACCACTGCCCCCCATCTCAAAAGAGTAAGAAACAATCCATTCCATTGGGATAAAGGGTTTTAGACCCAGGAAGCCTCGGAGAAAATTTGGGGTAAGAAATAGCAACCACCAAATAAAATAAGATAATAATTAGAATAGCTTGATATCTTAAAAAGAACATTCCTATGTGAATGGCTGAAACTAACAAATCCCCTCACCAGGCTGGTCATTCCCAGAGATATTTTGCAAGACTGATGGCCCTTTCACGTTACTTCCTCACAGCCTCTCCCTCTCTGATTCCATAAAACAAACTGGCATCCAGACTCCAATAAGCTGGTTTTTAGGAGACACTAGTCTGCCATCTTCTCAGTCTGCCGGCTTTCCAAATAAAGTCATATTCCTTGCCTCAAAAAAAAAAAAAAAAAGAACATTCCTACCTATTATGAATTTAATCTTCCTGGCTCCTCCATAAGAGGGAGGATCAGCTAGTGTTTATACTGAGCACCAGCACATACCATGCACTTGCCTCACAGTTTTCACAAGACGAATGTGAGTGTCAACCCAGGTGAATAGATGAGGACTCCGAGGTGTGGAATGGCAGTGTAGTTACCCCAAGGTCACACCGCTAGCAGGGAGTGAGCCGGTATTCAAACATAGCGTTGTTGGACCTCAAAATCTGTGTGATACCCACTCGCTGGGACTAAAATAAGGATTTCTACTCCAGCCTTTTGACTGTAGGATGGTGAAACGGTTAGTTGCCTCAGCAGCTAGGCAAGCACTAGGGGTCATTTCCTGACCATGCTGACAAGTCAAGGGTGACCTCCTTGTGCTTTCCTAAGAGTCTCTGCACCAAACAATTGTGAAAATAGACTCCCAGAGGAGTGTAAGCAAGAGCAAAAGCTCTCAACTCCCTTTTGAGGAGTTGCCAGAACTGATGGCAAAGCCTGGGAGAGCAAGAAGGAAGATGAGGAACAGCCTTGAATACCTAGAAAGTCCAAGGCAAAACAATGAACAGCAAAACCTTTCTCTAGAAGGCAAAACAGAGCTGCATCCTCACTGATAACCAGAGCATCCTCTAACAAGGCCCCCTCGCCCCATCACTCCTGGCTCTGAGTCACTTTCCTCTCATTTTGCCTGGGTAGAAACTGGGATGTGATTCAAGGAGTTTGAGGTAGGGGGAATTTGGGAAGAGGCACACAATCTTAGTTGTCACAGGCCCTGCTCCACCATTGCATGGCTCTGCTCCCCTCAGCAGGTGGAGGGTCTCATTCAGCCCAGTGGGAAGTTCTGTTCCCTGGAGAAACTGGCTTCTAGAGACTTGGAGGAAGTTTAAATCTCCTTACCCTAATTCAAGAGGTGGTCAAGGAATTTAGGAATGCCTTCTACCCTCTTTTTAAAGCCAAAAGGTGTTCCTGTAACAACAACAAAAACATCATGTATAGAAGCTTTTAGTATAGAAGCTCTTTGGAACATTCTACTGTTGCTATGACTAGAGAAGAACTTAGAAGAAAATCATATCGAAGTCTTTTGCATTCTGGAATCCTTCCAGTTCCCAGCATATACCCTTGCTCCAGAGCAAGGGCATGCATGCATATCCCCCAAAGTTAAACAAATTGAGCACAGATCCCCAGTTTTAGTTGTTTGCTTATATGTACATGTATTGATAAATTATATAAACATGCCATTATGATTTGCTAATGTTTCAAGGCACAATATATGTCATTGCATCAAGCTTGTGTTTCATATAAATCTGTCTTTCAGGTAGTCTCTTATCACTTCTCATTTTTTTTAGCTGACCTCTGGTTTGATCTAATTAGATCATCACTGTTTATATCATAGAAAAGGGCTTGCTCATTAGGGGAGTAGAAGTATAAGCTATTTTCTTATTTTCCTTTGTACTTCATTAGTATATAATATCATCTGTGAGACAGGTCTTCATGGGTCTCTTTTTTTTTTTGTTTGTCTTGAGAGCAGGGGCTCTGGCAGCTTTCATTCTGGACTATCTCTTCAAGGATGTTTGTATAGCAAACAGCCTTGAAACATAAAAACAGTGGCTTCTTCTGGAATAGAGAGCAGGTTTGTTTGCTGTCCCATATTATAAAGATAATGTCTTTCTCTAGCGCAGAGTGTGGGCAGGTTTCTAGCCGTCCCTTTATAGAACATTTGGGTTTCCTTCACTTCAGGCTTTGTTCAGCTGTGACACCCGGGCTGTCTACGTTGGCCCCGAGGGACTTGGAGGGCAAGGGGAACCAGGACAGACATGCGGCCCGTGCTGCCTGTTGTGCCGTGAGTAGTCAAGGATTGAACATTTTCTCCCTGACCCAGGAGTCTTGTGTCTTCTGCCAGTTTCCATGAAATGTGGCAAACTTGCTTATTAGCTTGTAAGTAGAGTAAAACTCGGACGCCCCACCATTTTTGACAATATCTTTAGTACTATTTTTTCTAGAGCAGGAATCTTTTAAAATCATTTGTCTCGGTTAAAACTGGATAATATTGACAGCCCACCTCACTGCACACACACTAACTCATCTCAACACACTGACGTGAAGACCAACGCAAGGGCCCCACTGCCCGCCCACCTTTGTTGTGATGAACCCGCCCTTTCCTTAAGATAGCTCCTCTGCCTCCCAGGTCATGTGGACACTGACATGCAGACTGAGGGAGGCCACAGTTCAACCCATAGTGTTCATGAAGCTATTTTCTTTCCTTTGTAGATAAAATACAAATATCAAAGGAGGTCATAATATCTTCTTTTCACACTTTCAAAGGATAACCTTGGTATCCCTTGGGGACCACTGCTTTTGACCGTGTCTTCCTCACCATTACCTTAGTAGCCCTATACTGTTTACAGAGCACTTAGGAGGAACCAGTCCCTGAGCTAAGTACTTCCAATGAAGTTTTTTATTTACTTCATATGATATCTGAGCAATACCATATCTGTTCCACATGTGAATTAACTGTGGCTTAGATGCATTGAGTAACTTCTTAGAAAACAAAGTGGGTACCAGCCTTTGTGGCCACAGCCTGCGCTCCAATACTGTCTCCATTTTGCAGATGGCAAGACTGCAGGTCAAGGTGACTGATTGACTAGTCCCTACTCAGCACTGATTCCTATTCGTGGCAGTGCCCCCCCTTGTCAGATAGGCATAGGATAGGCCCCTCTAGTCTTTGCTAAATAACTGTGGTTACGAGCAAAACCTGATTAATTTCTATTTAATGAAGTCTCTCTTGTTCTGAAGTAGTATTGGGTTGGCCAAAAAGTTCATTCAGGTTTTTCCATAACATCTTTTTTTTTTTCCCCATAACATCTTATGGAAAAACCCAAACAAATTTTTTGGCCAACCCAATATTAGAAGACATTTAAATATGCTCTTTGTTTTTGTGTTTTGAATACAAAGATTGGAATTTTGTTCCTTAAGGATTTTGGGAGAGAGAGGATGAGCAAATTCGAAGGAAGGGATAGCCCATGAAGTGATTCTGTCACACTTAGGGACATACTCACGATTAAATACATACGTGCATGGGAAGCAATTAATCCAACTGGTTCCATGGTTAAGATATGATAAATTATCCTCCTCAACAGAGACTCCAGCAAGTCAGACGCATCGGATCCGAGCTCTTGAGCACTGTCACACTTCACGCCTGCAGGTCTTTAAAAAGATTGATTATCCTGACATGCTCTGAGAAGACCACCACCATGCTCCACTACTATTTTCCATGTTCTAAAAATGATATTTCAATTTAATAGAGCTCAAGGAAACTTTGAAAAACTGCCAGGCGATCTCCTCCTCTGGAGTTTTAGAGGGAAAATCATCTAAGCTTCTAGAAGTAGGAAGAATGCTTGTGTTTGTGTAGATGGGGAGGCGAGGAGATGAGCCGGGAAGCTGAAAGAAAGGGAAGGGGGAGGCACAAGTTTAAAAAGGAATTTAAACAGATGTGGCAATTTGTTGTACGTCCTAACCATGAAACACTGCTCAAATGCCCCATTTGTATTCTGTAGCAACATACTAGATGGAAATCTTTCCGGGAGTTACTAAAATACATTTTTGTTGGAGGCTGCAAAGCCACATGGCAGGGAAGGTTCCTGAGGATGGGTGGGTGGCGGGAGGAGAAAGAAGGTAGCCAAGAGAGGCGGGATTTGGGGTTAAGCAGCAGCAATAGGATTTCTAGAGTTAACTTATTTGCAAGTCTTTCTTACTTTCACATTCTTGAAAGCCCTCTGGTATTTCATTCAATAGCCACTCCTGTCTTTGCCACCCCCGAATGATTCTGGCTTATGCTCACTTTATAGTTCACAGCAGTGTGCTATAAATGCAGAAAAAATGGAGACCCATCTGCCTCCTGAGACTGTGTCTCACAAGAGGATGGCTGCATGTTTCTGGACTTTTTGTGCAGGAGGAAGCAGAACACAATTAAAGGTATCGAGAAAAACAAACCAACTCACCTGTAATCTAGGTAAATATAAGTCAACAATTTTTCTTGACCCCTGGTTAGGAAATTTTGAATTTTCCTTATTGTTAGAAAAAAGTCTCTTTCTGTCCTTGATTATCTATCAGAATGCCCAGCCTTAAATTAGAGATGGGCATAATGAGATCTTAGGATTGGCATCTAGCCCAACCTCCTCATTTCACAGAAAAAACTTAAGCTCAGAGACATAAAGGGTTTACCTGAGATCACACAGCACACCAGAGCCAAAACCAGGTCTGGAAGCTAGGGACCAGTGTTAAGCATCAGCTCTCCTTTTAAAATGCAGAATTTCCTGGAAAGATCAGAAATAAGTATTTAGTATCTCCCTCGAAATGAGTTTTTCGCTTGGTAGGAGAAAGCTGAAAATCTTTGGGTTCTAGAGAGGTAGAGGGCATAGAAAGGGTTGGAAAAACTCTGAAAACAAACTATTCTTTAATATCATTGTCCAGAAGCATGCGATCCACACAGTCATTTTCTCAAAACCCTGCTGTCGTTATGTCACTCTCCTGCTTAAAAATCCTCCACAGGCTCTACCATCACCTACAAAATAAAAATCAAACTCCTTAACTGCACACAAACCAGCTTCAGCTTTCCTATCCACCCCTCTGCTGTAATGATTTCATACTTGATCAGGTACCTACTTTGTGCTGGACACAGAAGTAATAGCCAAATAGGGTCCTTTCCCTCATAGGGCTCACATTCAGGAGGGGGAACAGGGACCAAGTAGAGAAAGGAATGAACAAAGTAATTATGGCTTGTGTTGACTTATGGGAATAGCAAACATGATGAAGTGACGAAAGTAGCTGGTGATGGTGATGGAGGGGAGGGGGAAGGGAATTCCTCACTACTTTATCTGGAAATGACATTTGAGCTAAGATCGAAAGGCACTGATGAGCCAGCCTTATGAAGAGCTAAGGAAAGAACTTTCTGGACAGAGGGAACTATAGTTTCTTCGACCAAAAGGCTAGCTAGTACTTACCAGTCTTTACTTCTTTGTTAACGCATTTGCACAGCTGGAAATGCCTTTCCCCCACTTGCCTAGACTGGCCAGTCCCGTTTGGAGCGATGCTTACAAGTGTGGGCTCTGGGTTAGATGCGGTTGGTTCCCTGTTCACCACCTTGGGCAAGTCATTTTATCTCTGTGGGCCTTAGTGTCCTCATTTTTAAAGTGGAGATGATAATAAAACCTACCTTAGGGGATTATTATGGAAATTAAGTAGAATATTTCATATAAAACACTTAACATAGTAAAACACTATGCAAAAGGCAATAAATTTTGGTTATTATCTACTCTTCCAGACCCAGCTCAAATCATCTGTGTACTTTGTGAACAATAGCAGCTCCGAAGTAGAATTTATTTTATTGGACTTTTTATGTTTCTGGCCCTGAATACCCCCCTCCACCCTCTCCCAACAATTTTCTGTATCAGTATTTTCTTGTGTATTTTGTGTAGCTTTTCCATTCATCTCCAGTAAGTAGATTGTGAACCCTTTGACCATAATCATGGCTGATCCTTACATTGCCTTGCTCGTAATAAGTGACACTATATGTGTGTTCAAAGTACATACGTATGGTTAGCTAAGGAAAGGGGCGAGTGGAGAGGCAATACTTATCATAGGTTGTCATCCTGGTTTTATTTGCCTGAGTGTGGTGGCCAGACTCTGATAGCCCCGCCAATGATCTGTTACTGGTATTCATGCCCTTGTCTAAGCCTGCCCCCTTCAGCGGCAGGAGATGCTTGTGACTTGCCTTCTATTCAATAGAATATGGCAAAGGTGGTGGGATGTCCATGACTAGGTTGTAAGAATGTGACTTCCATCTTCCTAGCAGAGTCTCTCTCTCTCGCATCATAATTAACATATTAGTTTCAGGTGTACAACATATTTCTATACATTATGAGATGGTCACGGTGATAAGACCGTCCATCACCATACAAAGTCATTACAATAGTATTGACTATACTCCCGTGTGTACATTACATCCCCGTGACTGACTTATCTCAGAACAGGAAGTTTGTACCTCTTAATCCCCTTTACCTATTGCATCCTTCCCTCCAGCGCCACCTTTCCTTTGGCAACTATCAGTTTGTTCTCTGTACCTTTGAGTCTGTTTCTATTTTGTTTTGTTTTGTTTGCTGTTGGTTTTGTTTTTTAGATTCCACTGTAGATCATACAGCATTTGTCTTTCTCTGTCTGACTTATTACACTTAGCATAATACTGTCAGGTCCATTCATGTTGCCTCAAATGGCAAGATTTTAATCTTTTTGAATTAGTGTTTTCATTTTCTTCAGATAAATACCCATAAGTGGAATTTCGGGATCATATGGTAGTTCTATTTTTAGTTTTTTAAGGAACTTCCGTATCATTTTCCATAGTGGCTGGAACCAGTTTACATTCCCACCAACAGTGCATGAAGGTTCCCTTTGATCCACATCCTCTCCAATAGTTGTTTCTTGTCTTTTTGTTGATAGCCATTCTGATAGGTGTGAGGTGGTATCTCACTGTGGTTTTGATTTGCATTTCCTTGGTAATTAGTGAAGTTGAGCATCTTTCTATGTGACTGTTGCCTATCAGTATGTCTTCTTTGGAAAAATGTTTATTCAGGACCTCTGTCCTTTTTTAATTGGGTTGTTAGTATTATTTTGTATTGAATTGTATAAGGTCTTTATATATTTTGCTTATCAACCCCTTATTGGATGTATTGTTTGCAAATATCTTTTTCCATTCAGTAGGTTGCCTTTTTGTTTTGTCAGTGGTTTCATATGCTGTGGAAAAGCTTTTTAGTTTGATGTAGTCCCATTTGTTTATTTTTGCTTTTGTTTCCCTTGCTTGAGGAGATATATTTAAAACATTTTGCTGAGAGCAGTGTCAAAGAGGTGACTGCCTGTGTTTTTTTCTAGGAATTTTATGATCTCAGGTCTAAAACTGGAATCTTTAAACCATTTAGAGTTAATTTTTTGTATATGTTGTAAGAAAGTGATTCAGTTTCATTCTTTTGTGTGTAGCTGTCCAATTTTCTGAACACCAATTTTTGAAGAAACTATCTTTTCCCCGTTGTGTATTTTTGCCTCCTTCGTCATAGATTAATTGACTACATGGGTATATTTGCTGACTCTATTCTGTTTCATTGAGCTGTATGTCTGCTTTTTTGTTGTTTTTGGGGGGGTTGTTTTTGTTTTTTTGCTTGTAGCATACTGTTTTGATTGCTATAGCTGTGAAGTACAGTTTCAAGCTTGAGAGTGTTATACATCCAGGTTTGTTCTTCCTTGAGATTGCTTTGGCTATTCAGGGTCTTTTGTGGTTCCATACAAATTTTAGGATTATGTGTTTTTATTCTGTAAAGAATGTCATTGGTATTTTGATATGGATTGCATTGAATCTGTAGGTTGCTCTGGGTACCATGAATATTTTAATGATATTGATTCTTCTAGTCAATGAGCATCATATATCTTTCCATTTATTTGTGTCATCTTCAGTTTTCTTTCCTCAGTGTCTTATATAGTTTCAGAGTGAAGTTCTTTCACCTTCTCGGTTAAATTTATTTCTAGGTATTTGATGCTTTTTTGATGCAATTTAAATGGAACTGTTGTCTTCATTTGTCTTTCTGATAGTTCATTATCAGTGTATAACAATGCAATAGATTCCTGTATATTAACTTCGTATCCTGTATCTTTACTTAATTCATGTTTTAGTTCTGGTAGCTTTTTTGTGAAGTCTTTGGGATTTTCTGTATATATTATCATGTCATCTGCATATTGACAGTTTTACTTCTTCCTTTCCAATCTGAATGTTTTAATTTCTTTTTCTTGCCTAATTGCTGTGACTAGGACTTTCAATACTGTGTTGAATAAAAGTGGTGAGAGTGGGCATCCTTGTCTTGTTCCTGATCTTAGGGGAAAAGCTTTGAACTTTTTACTATTGAGTATGATGTTAGGTGTGGGTTTGTCATATATGGTCTTTATCATATTGAGGTATATTTCCTCTATACCCACTTTGTTGGGAGTTTTTAATCATAAATACATGTCAAATTTTGTCAAATGCATGCTTTTTCTGCATCTATTCAGATTATCGTATGCTTTTTATCTTTTGTTTTATTAATGTGGTGTGTTCCATTGATTGATTTATGGGTGTTAAACTATCCTTGCATCCCTGGAATGAATCCCACTTGATCATAGTGTGTGATTATTTTTTTTTTTCTGTATTATTGAATTCAGTTTGCTAATATTTTGTTGAGGATTTTTTGCATCTCTGTTCATCAGGGATATTGGCCTGCAGTTTTCTTCCTTTCTTTCTTCCTTTCTTTCTTCTTCCTTTCTTTCTTTCTTTCTTTCTTTCTTTCTTTCTTTCTTTCTTTCTTTCTTTCTTTCTTTCTTCTTTCTTTCTTTCTTTCTTTCTTTCTTTCTTTCTTTCTTTCTTTCTTTTTTATTTTTTGGTGTCATTTTCTAATTTTGGTATTAGAGTAATGCTGCCTTATGAAATGCTTTAAAGTATTCCTTCATCTTCAATTTTTTGCAATAATTTGAAAAGTATAGATATTAACTCTTCTTTCAATGGTTTGTGTAATTCACCTGTGAAGCCAACTGGACTTGTGATTTTTATGTGTTGGGGCGGGGGTTAGTTTTTTGATTACCAATTCAATTTGGTTACTAGTAATCAGTCTCTTCAGAGTTTCTATGTCTTCATGATTCAATCTTGGAAGATTGTATTTTTCTAGGAATTTATCCATTTATTCTAGCTTGTCTTATTTGGCATACAATTATTTATAATACCCTCTTATAATCTTTTGTATTTCTGTGGTGTTGGTTGTAATTTAATTTTTCCTCTTTCATTTTTGATTTTATTTATTTGGGCTCTCTTTTTTGTTAATGAGTCTGGCTAAAGATTTATCAATTTTGTTTATCTTGTACACTCTAAATATATGCAGTTTATTGTGTGTTAACTGTATCTCAATAAAAGTTCTTAAAAAAATTTGTTTATCTTTTCAAAGAACCAATACTTAGTTTCATTGATATTTTTCTTTTCTATTTTTTTTAAAGTCTCTGTTTTATTTATTTCTGCTGTAACCTTTATTATTTTCTTCCTTCTACTAATTTTGGGGTTTGCTTATTATTATTTTTCTAGTTAATTTAAATGTACTTTTAGATGGATAATTTGAGATTTTTCTTGTTTCTTCAAGGTAGGCCTGAATTGCTATGAACTTCCCTTTGAGAGCTGCTTTTGCTGTATCCCATAGATTTTGGATATGTTTGTTCCCATTTTTATTTGTCTCAAGGTATTTTTTTATTTTCTCTTTGATTTCTTTGTTGACCCATTGGTTGTTTAGTAGTAAGTTGTTTAGTCTCTGCATGTTTGTGTTTTTTCCAGTTTTCTTCTTGCAGTTGATTTCTAGTCTCACCCCATTATGGTCAGAAAAGATGTATGATATGACTTCAGTCTTCTTACATTTATTGAGACTTGTTTTGTGGCTTAGCATATGATCTATCTTGGAGAATATTCCATGTGCACTTGAAAAGAATGTGCATTCTGCTGTTTTTGGATGAAATGTTCTATATACGTGTATTAGTTTCATCTAGTCTAACGTGTTACTTAAGGTGAGTGTTTCCTTATTAATTTTCTGTCTGGAAGAGCTAACATTTGATGTAAGTGGGGTAAGTCCCCCTACTATTATTGCATTATTGTCTCTTTCTCCATTTATCTCTGTTAATATTTGCTTTATATATTTAGGTTCTCCTAGGTTGGGTATATATATTTTTATATTTTTACAAATGTTTTATCCTCTTGTTGGATTGACCCCTTTGTCATTATGTAATGTACTTTCTTATCTTTTGTTACAGACCCAGCTTTCTTTTCCATTTGCATGGATTATCTTTTTCTATCCCTTCACTTTCAGTCTATATGTGTCTTTAGATCTGAGGTGAGTCCATTGTAGGCTACATATAGATGGGTCTTGTTTTTTTATCCATTTGACTAACCTATGTCTTTTGATTAGAGTATTTGGTCCATTTACATCTGATGTAGTTATTGATAGGTATATACTTACTGCTATTTTATTAATTGTTTTCTGATTGCTTTTGAAGTTCTTCTGTGTTCTTGTTTTCTTTTCTTGGTTTCTTCCCTTGAGGTTTGATGGATTTCTTTAGTGTTATATTTAGATTGATTTATTTTTATTTATTATGTATCCATTGTAAGTTTTTGGTTTGTGGTTACCATAAGGTTCATATATATCAATCTGAGTAAAAATATCCATCTATTTTAAGCTAATAGTCACTTCAGCTGAGAGTTTAAAGGTATTCTTAAAGCACTACATTTTTACTTCTCACCACCATGTTTTATGTTTTTATGTCATATTTTACATCTTTTTATGTTGTGTTTCCCTTATCTGTTTACTATAATTATAGTTGATTGTAATACTTTTGTCTTTTATCTTTCACTAGCTTTTTAAGTGTCTGATCCACTGCCTTTATTATATATTTGCCTTTACCAGTAAGATTTTCCCTTTCATTTTTTTTTTTTTATATATATATCTAGTGGTGGCTTTTTCTTTTCTGCTTAATGAAGACTTGTTAACATTTTTTGTAAAGCTGGTTTAGTGGTAATGAACTCCTTTAGATTTTGCTTCTCTGGGAAACTCTCTCTCCTTCAATTCTGAATGATAACCTTGCCAGATAGAGTTTTTCAGGTTGTAAGTTTTTTCCTTTCAGCACTTTAAATATACCTGCCACTCCCTTCTGGTCTGTAAAGTGTCAGCTGCTAGTCTTATGGGGTTTCCCTTGTATATGATTAGTTATTGTTTGTCCTTTTGCTGTCCTTAAAATTCTCTTTTTATCTTTAACTTTTGCCATTTTATTTATGATATGCCTTAGTGTGGATCTCCTCAGGTTCATCTTATTTGGAACACTCTGGGCTTCCTGTACCTGGATGTCTGTTTTTTCCCCAGGTTAGGAAAGTTTTCAGGCATTATTTTTTCAAATAAATTTTCTGTCCTTTTCTTTCTCTCTCCTCTTTCTGGAACCCCTATAATGTGAATGTTAGTATATTTGATGTTGTCTCAGAGATCCCTTAAACTCTACTCATTTTTTAAGATTTTTTTCTTCTTTTTGCTCTTCTGACTGGGTGATTTTCCCTGTTCTATCTTATCCATTCCTTTGTATCATCTAATCTGCTGTTGATTCCCTACAATATATATTTTTATTTTAGTTATTGTATGATTTAGTTCTAATTGGTTCTTTCTTATATTTTCTAAGTCTTTGTTGAAGTTCTCAGTGAGTTCCTCCATTCTTCTCTCACTGAGTTTGGTGAGCGTTTTTTTTTTTTTTTAAGGTTTTTTTTGATGTAGACTATTTTGAAAGTCTTTATTGAATTTGTTACAATATTGCTTCTGTTTTATGTTTTGATTTTTTTGGTCCTGAGGCATGTGTGATCTTAGCTCCTTGACCAGTGATCAAAGCCACACCCCCTGCATTGGAAGGCAAAGCCTTAACTACTGGACCACCAGGGAAGTTCCCTGGTGAGCATTCTTATGACTGTTTCTTTGAACTCTTTATCAGATATAAATTACTTATCTCTGTTTCATTAGGGGATTTTTTTGAGAGGGGTTATTTTGTTCTTTCATTTGGAACATATTCCTCTATTTCCTCATTCTGTTTAACTTTTGGTTTTTGTTTCTATGAATTAGGCAAAACAATGACTCCTCCTGGTTTTGAAGGAGTGGTCTTGTGTGGGAATAGACTGGTTGCACTGGCAGCTTTGGTAGGCCAGCTGGAGCTGGAGCAGGTGTGAGCAGGGGGCAGTCCCTAGGGAGCACCATGCCTGAGACCATCCTGGCAGGGCAGCTGGGGCCGGAGCGGCCTAGACCAGAGTTATTCCCTGGGGAGTGCTTAGTCCAAGGCTGACTTGGCAAGGCAACTGTATCTGGAGCTGACCCTGGTCAGGGGCAGTCCCTGGGTGGAGACTACCTTGGTAGGGTGGCTGGAGCTTGCGCAGGCATGGGCCAAGAGGAGGCCTGTGGGGACTCAAACAATAGCACTCACTGGTGCCTCTAGTACTAGAAAGGGCTTCAGCAGTTCCCTGCTGATTTGCCAGAAGCTCTAGGGTTAGTAAATGGATTTCCTTCTCATAAAGTCTATGTGCCCTTTAAACAGCTGGGTTTTTTTTTTTTTTTTTTTTACTGTGTTCTAGGGCTGGGGAGTACTCCCTGGGGCCCATCAGCAGTATCCCTCTCTACTGTAGGTCACCGTGTCAGGGATGGGGTTCCTGTGAACACTGTGTCCATCTTCCCTACCTCTTTCTGTGTGGTCGTTCTATGTGTAGTAGCTGTTCATTCAGCCCTCAAGTCTTCTTCAAGAGGAACTGCTTTGTATGAAAGTATAGTTTCAGTATGTCCATAGGAGGAGGTGAGCTCAGGGTCTTACTCCCCCACCATCTTGGACCTCTCTCCCAGACTTTTATTTGAAGAAGCAAGTGATCACATTTTGGGGAGGCCTGGAGGCAAAGAATGGGGGGTGGCCTCTGGCTTAGTGAGCAGGGAACTAAATCCTGCTAATAAGCAAGGAAGAGAGCTTGGAAGAGGGTCCATCCCCAGTTGAGCCTTCAGATGCAGTGCAGCCCTGGTTGATACCTTGATTGCAACTGTGAGAGACCCTGAAGCAGAGGACCCAGATAAGTTGCATCTGTATTTCTGGTTCACAGAAGCTCTGAGATAATACATGGGTGTTGTTCTGAGCCCTCATTAATAATCTGTAATAAGCTTGTAGTCATGTGTTATGCATTTGTTAGATAACACATACACTTGTAGAGTAATCTTGGGAAGAGAACTTCATCTGTCTGAACTGAGTCTTCTCACTAAGGACCTTCTTTGTGCTGGGTGCTGGAGTGGCCCCCAGGCCACTGTCTTGTCGCAGCAGACGAGACTGGCAGCCCTCTGCTCCCATGGAGCTGGTAGTCCTGCTTCAGTCCCCACGGGCGATTGCTTTCACCCTGCTGGCTGCACACAAAACTTAAGTAGTTCCAGGCCTTTCCATTAGAAGGTCAACCAAACCCCACTAGGTAGAGGGATGAAAGCCCGAGCCATTCTTGAAGCTCTTAAGAAAGAAAATCATATCAAACAGACAGGGGCTTTCAACATAAACAGATGCACTTAGGATTTTTTTTTGTTTTTTAAATTATTACAATTTTAAAATAAAGGCAAATGTGGTGCTCCTTCTAAGTAATGAATATATGACATGAAAGGCATTCTATAACCAAATCACATGCTATTTACCTCCAACTCAGACTAGAAGCCTTTTTGCATTTTCAAGAGAAAAATATGACTGCAAGTACCATTTGGTGCAAGGAATACCAGGACTTTATCTTAGTGGTGGGATCAGTTTTAGACTAGAAAAAGGTATCTCCATAAGAAGCCTTTGTTCTTTCAACTAGCTCTGAACAGACTATGAAACCATTGTCAGAAAGGAGGCCCCCGTGTCCTAACCCGGAACGCCTGAGCTCTGCCCCTGCTTCCTTTACATCTCTTCTTCCAGCTTTCCTCCCCTAATGTTCCCTCCACCACACCTCCCATAGACACGACTTTCGCACTTACCTACAAAAATGCTTAACTCCACCTCTGTCTTCTTCATTAGTACTCAGTGACCCCTGTGAAATCAGCCTCAGGAAGGACTAATAGCCCTTAAAGAAACAAAACTTGTTTATCTTCTTTCAAGGCGAAGTAAAGGGCTTGAAACTAAATGGCCTGTTGGCCCTCCCTGGAAAGAAGATGCAGGTACTCTCTTTCTTCTTTGAGGTACGTACCCACATGCCCTCCTAACCCTTCTGAAGGATGGGCAGAATGTTGTCTTTAAGAGGCAGACAGCCCAGTGTTGCCTTCACTGGGTCCATAGTCCTAGCTCAGCCACTTATAGCTGTGTGGCCTGTGGCAAATTATTTAACCTCTCTGGTCTCTGTTTTTTAAATGGGGACAAAAATAGCACATACCTCACAGTCATGATATAAAGTACTTAGAATGGTGCCTGGCACAGGGCAAGCACTCAGTAAGTGCTTGCTATTACTATGATGTACTAAAAGAAACAAACAGACAAAAACAGACAGTTGTCATTTCTGATTACACTGAGTTTGATCAGGACGCAACTAGGAGAAACTAGAAAGACAGACATTTATCCTCCACATTTTGGATTTTGTATTCAGATCCTCCTTTACTGCTGTCATTTGCCAGTTCCCTTCCTCTGTTTCCTTCTTGGCCAAAGCCCCTCAGGGCAATACCCCATCTGGGGCCACCTCCCCCAAGCCTCAGATTTTACTGTCCCACTTCCTTCCTCTCCTCTCCCTTGTCCTTGTCCCTAGGGCTTTTGCTAGCATCTGATCAACTAATTTGTGCCAAAATGTTAATCACTCTTGGTTTAAATCAATTGTTCTCACTTTTTAAAAAATACCTCCACACCATGCACATGAAATACGTAATAAATCCCCATTTGTAACAATATCCTTCTCCACTCCTGTGATTTCGGCTCAGTAGAGAAAGGCGGGATTTAGTCTAGAAAAGCACCCCCCCATCAGAGTCGTCTCACCCCCAGTCCCTCATGACATTGAGAATCACAGCAAGTGCTGCCTCCCAGATTTGTCTTTTGGCAGATACTTTCAATGACTTAACCCAAATAATATCTGATAATGAAAATTTAAGGTTCTACAGCAGAGCCATATGTAAAGCCTATCAGGGGTTGTTGGGTGGGGACTTTGGAGAAGGCATATTTGATCACATTTCTAATCACAAATGTAATCTGTCCTCTCCATCCATCTCTTAAAAAAACCAGGTAATTGTGATTTATTAGGCTGATTTTCCTCCATCTTTTAAATACAGTGTTAGACTAGCTCTCCAAGGCCACCCTCTACTAGTGTGTTTAGAGCTGGCCCTGGGAAAAGAGCGATATCTTTGTTTAGAGGTAGGAATGATTTGGAGATTCTGCTCCCTAGTTATTCAAGGCAATATATTAACTGTTTAATAGGGGAAGACTTCTTGCCTCTGAGGGCTCTAGCTGGCTGGGAGGGCAAGGTTGGCTGGAAAAGGCAGGATGGGCTTTCTACTTCTATCCCTTAGACCAGCCAGGGCACAGTGACTACCCACACCTGGTATTGGTGTCCTAGCGCAGGAAGTCCTTGACATCCCCAGTTCCCAATCTTCATTGGATGACCCTAAAAAAGAAAATTTCTCCAGGAGGAGTATACCTCATGCTATAGTCTCCATTCAGCTTGTCAGGGAAAAAGATGATTGGTCAGATCAAATTCCAAGTATTTAATTCTGTCTCTGTAAAACCATCTAAGATGTTTAATATTTTGGCATCAGAATGAAGTCTTCCAACTTGATCTGAGTAATGGTACATGAATGTTGCTTTAAAATATCTTGTAAATGGTACTCTGTGTGTGTGTGTGTGTGTGTGTGTGTGTGTGTGTGTGTGTGTATCTGCTAGAACATTGGTTCTCAAACATTGCCATATATTAGAATCAGGCTGCACCCCAGACCAATTAAATGAGAATCCCTCAGGCATTGGTATTTTTAAAGTTGGTTCCAATATGTTCTCAGTTTGAGAACCAGAATGCTAGAAGAAAAAGATCTCTTGAAAAAGCAAAACAAGACAGAACAGAAAAAGATTTCAGCCCAATGAAGTCTTATCTCTAAGATCCCCCCCTTTTTTTTTTGGCTAAATAAATATTTGTTGCTTTACAGAAAGAAAAATACATCTGCCAGACTATCTCTTGCATCTGACAGTTACAAAAATATGAACAAACAAACAAAAATCTTTTGGTTCAGAAAACACAGTCCCTAGACTGGAAACTTTGAGACTGGCCAAACACAAGTTCTGAGAATTTCCCAGTTTTCCTACGGGCTGGCCCTGTCTAGTTTCACGCAAGCATTCTTAGGTGTACATTTGATTTCTTCAGGGAAGGTGCCCTAGCTCAGACAAGCATAGACTAAAAACTAGAAGCCAGGTGGAAACCAAATTCCCTGGCTAAGTGTTGAGTTCTGTCTGTTGCATGTGGTGGTAGTGTGAGGCTCTATCTCAGCTACTGGAAGCATCATTCATTTCAATTAGTTGGGAAGTGTTTGGAGCGGGTTGCTCCAGTGACGGTCATTTCAGAATGTCCTGCTTGCATGGTGGTTTTTTTTTTTTTTTTTTTTCCTCTCCCCAAGGATACTGCTAATGGAGTTTAAGGTCCTTTCATCTCAACAGAAGCTTTATTAAGTCTCCTCACGTCTGTAAGTACCTGTAGCTGCCCTGTTCCCTCTTAATTCATTTTCTGTGCCGCATTCAAGAGTATTTGGAATCTCCACAAGAACAAATAAACCTCTGAACTCTGATACACGTGTAATCTGCCAAGGTCCACCCCACAACTCCAGACTGTCCCCAAGCACGGCTGAAACAACATCAAAAAGCATCAGTGTTTCCTGTAATCCATTTGCCAAAGACAGTGCACCAGACGTGTCACGTTTCGTATTTCAGCTGTGCCCGGCATTGCTTTCCCTCCGGTAACTGGGGCAAGGGGTCAAGGGAGACTCTCAAGGTGACAGATTTGTTAAAGAAAAAAAATACAGTCACTTTAGCCCCCAGGGCTCAGCACTAACCACTCTTTATCTATTTTCCTTTCTCTTTATTTTCACTCAGTGGATGAGTGCAGACTTTGTATACAGCAGAAAGCACAACCGAAAGTTCTTACATGAGCTAGCTGTGTGACCTTGGGCTTCAGTGGCTGCCTCTGTGAAACAGACAATCCCTCAGCACACTCAGAATTTCTCTGATTCTATTCTAATAAGGATACAAAGTAAAAATGAGTTCATTTCTATCACCTCAAGCACCCTTCTGACTCAGCTCCCTCTTCACAGCAAGTTTGTGGCCCTGAAGACATGCAGACAGTTTTCCAAATACTGGACAGAGGCTCCCCCAGTTTGTCAGGGAAGCAGGGAGACCAGGGTCTTGATAGATGGTGTGTGCAATGTACCTTTCCCACTTTCTGTGTAAACTATCAGGCTCCAGAAAGGCTGGGGATGCTTCTCCCTTTCGTAATTACTTAGGAAGGAATGTCATAGCCTCCAGCGTAATTAACAGCATTTTAATTCATTCTCTCTTTTTAGGCTGTTCACATACTTGCTGTTGCAAGAATGAGCACAGCATTATGGTGTGTTAACTTTTTTAAACGAGGCCAAAGATGTTGAACTCTGGCCATCCCTATAAGGCACCATGTTCTCAGCTTAACGGGTCGGGGGCAAGCATTCTGTGCCTGAGATGAATAGGCCTGCTCTGGTCCTGTACTCCCCAAATGAGATACAAACAGCATTTAGCTGTGCTTATCTGAAGGAGCGCCTGCTCATGGTGTGGCAGCAGGGAAAGGTTCCACAAATAAGCCGCCCGCTGACAAGTTACACAGTTAGACACGAGACTGTGATGGTGCATCTGTGGGCTTGCCCTCTCTCTCCCCGTCCTCCTGATCCCTGGACCAGTGCCTCTCCCTACCTGCCACGGCAGCCATACTCACCCTCTCCAGCCCAAATTTTAATGAAGAGAAAAGGTTCCTGTGTGTTTGCTTGTGAAAGACACTGCATATTATTCCTGAGAGTGGAATGTGACGGTCTCCTTTCTCAAAGTGTTTTCAACTCTCACGAATATCTTGTCTTCACTTAAAGCACACAAAGAGACACATCTATACACATGCACCTACACACATTGACTTTACAGAAGCAAGTAGTTCTGTCTGTCTTTTAATTTCATACTTGATGGTAATGAGTTATTTCAAACAGAAGCAGTAAAATGTGCAACTGACATTGGTTGGAATTTAGGGCATCCTGCTTTCCTATACATTATTCCTCACTTCTAAAATATTCATAACCACTTAAAGATGATTTATAGATGTATATCTAGAATTGTATCCTGATGATAGAGCTTTACATATTTTTATTTCTCAGAGTGTAGATATGTTTGGTAGCAATTGGAGACTAAAATGTAGTAAAAATATGTGTTAAATATGTAATATAAATATACATGTAATATATATATATATATACACACACACACACATACATATTGGCCAAAGCTCTACAATGAAAGATACTGTGTCAAAAAGCAGTAAACTGTCAGGAATCTATGAATATAAATAGTTTTTAGGAATAGCATATTATCAAGGCATTCTTAACTACATTTGGCATTTTTGGAGCAAGAAAAGTGCTGGGGTTTCATTAAACTGCAGTGCAAAGGAAATGGAGAATTTGGATCCTATATGGGAATGTCCTTGAAATGAATAGATTGCACAGAAAAACTGAAAGGTTTGTTCATGCAAAATCACACCCCCTCCCCCCTGCAAAAGAAATCTCATTCATTTCATTTTTAAGTGCCCAGAAATTAACAGAAAAAATAGGGTAAATAATTAAGAGTATGTTTAAATGTCATATACAATATTATTCATGATGAAAGTGAAGTTCATAAAAGATTCATTTGTTTTCTTACTCATGTAAAATAGTGAGATCAAATAGAGTGAAAAACTCTATTTTTGTGATTTATCTCAATTGTGTACATTATTATTTGATCCTAGGAAAATTCCAGATGATGTTCAGTGATTTACTGCTAGAAAAATATAATTTTTTCAAGAATGTAAGCTAAAGATATACAGCAAATTGAAATTATAAATAATTCTTATTATGAAACACCAAGGCAATATTTTTACTGTATTTTGGGTGCCAGGATATCACCCCAGGTACCTCATTGAAGCCAGCCAATCTGTGCTGTTCTCAGAAAAGAAGAATGCATTTCTGGGAAATTCGCCACTTGAAATTCCAATGGTTGCTTATCCCCTTCTTAGGCTAATGGGTGCCAGTTGCGAAGAAAACAGGGCTTCTTGGCTGGCCAGAGGACGTGCCTCTTTCTCTGTGTTGCTGTAGGATCAGGGATCAACTTTGAGACGCTCATTGTCCTGGAAAATTAGTGTATTGTGAGCTTTCTCAAACTTGGCATCCGAGAGTATAATCCATATTGCTTGTTTTTTGATTGCAGGGAAGGTGCTGATAACAGTTTTGAAGTCAGTGTGTGCTAGCTCCCAAGATGCTCATGTTGTAAAAAAACTTGAGGCCTGGCTGGCTCGTAGGAAGACTTAGGGGAAGAATTTCCTAAGACAGAGCCAAAGAAAAGGGGCTGGCTACAGCTTTTAGTCATATTTTAACACCCCCCACCTCAGCTTTCTTACTCTCCCAGCCCTAAAGATAAGGTACATTAATTTATGGCTGTGCTCATATGCTCTCTGTTTCTTTATGCTCTCTTGGGCTGTGTGCTGGACCCCTGATAGTGATGCTAAAAATTCATTGTGAGGACACAATCCCTTCATTTCTGTGCCTGCACAGGATGCCAGATTTGGCCAGAAACAAAATGGCTCACTGTCTCAAGGCGAGACTCCTTGTATAAGCAACGGTTAGGCTACCAGAGGTTGTAGTCAGATCTGTGGACACTATCTCGAATCAAGTTTTCTCCACCACACAAGACATAATGCTCATTTATGAACTATATTCTTCCCCCAAACTGTTCTGAGTGTGACATGCAAAAGCCTTTCTATCTAGGATTCCTGAAGCAGAGAGTATACTAGATGGAAGAAGTTGAATTAAAGGGAGAAGGGTTCTAAAGAAAGCTAGTGACTTAGAAAGGTCTGTGGAGTGAATGGTAAAGGAAAGCAGTGTAGACCAGCATTCTCTACCTGAGCAATTGGTTCACTCATTGGTGTAACTTGCTGATTATAAACTCTAACCTGCTCTCTGGCTGCCACTAACATCCTCCCCTCCTTGTGGCAGTGACGTTTGTCCCCTCTACCTTTCTTCTTTCTTCACAAAAATAATAATGCAGATGTTATCGTAAACAACCACTTATTATCTATTATGTGCCAGGCCACACAGGTATGCTACTAACAATCCTTGTATAGGCCATTCAAGGGAAGTTAAACTTTCCTCTTTTCACAGAGAAGAAAATTGGGAGTAAGAGAAGTTAAGTAACTTACCCAAGACCACAGAGCTAGTAGGTAGCACAGCCGGTTTCCAGGCAAGTTAGTTTCAGATCCAGTCTCTCTGAACCCAACCTGCTATCTTAACCACGATACTCTGTGCCTCTGTAGGGGTACAGATAAAGCCTTCTTTATTCTTGCTTCCTTTCTCCATCTCTCCTCAATGACAGCAGCTCAGGATCTGCCCCAAACCTGGGGCCCCAAATCCAGGTCTGAGCCAGAGCCTCACCATTTTCCACCGCATGGACGCTGTCCACTATAGTAGCCATTGGTCACTTGTGGTATTAAGTACTTAGAATGTGGCTACTTGAAATTAAGATGTATTCGAAATGTAAAGTACAGATTTTGAAGTCTTGGAATGAAACAAAGAAGGTACAACATCTCATTAATAATTTCATATTGATTTTGTGTTGAATATGAAACTATTTTAATATGTTGGATTAAATAAAATATATTATTAAAATGAATATTACCCACTTCTTTTTACCTTTTATAGCATGACTCCCAGACAATCTAAAATTACACACGAGGTTCACACTATTTTTCCAATGGGCAGCGCTGCATGAGACCAGACAGCATCTACACAGAAGGGTGTAGTGAGAATTGCTGCCAACCTGCTCTGGGAACTTTACTGTCTCTATTGCTCCAAGCCCTCGTCTCCCTGCCTCAGTATTTCAAAAGTAATTGCTTCCCACTAAAAGGTTGGGGAACCCTGGCATATCATAGAATCTCAAGGTTAGGAGGAAACTTACAAATCATCCAGCCGAAACCACCCCAGCAGTGCTTTTATAATCTCTGTTTTGGCACAGACGTTGTGGAGATTATGTCGCTGTTCCGAAGATTCAGTGCCCCTTCTGCTGCCCTGCCTGTTGACGCCAAGCTTGGCCGGAGGAGTGCCCCTCCAGAGGGAGGACTACACATCTGCACCCTTTAAACTCAGCAGTGGCCGTGGACTTGCTTTGGTCAATGAAGTGTGAACACAGATGTCCCTTCTGAGCCCTGGCTTTAAGAAACAGCTCGTGGTGTGTCATGACCCTTTTTCCTCTGACACGAGACCTGTAGTGTCCCAGGTAAAGGCTGAGAGAAAAATAAGCCTCAGTTGTTGCAAACCACTGAGGTGTGGGGAGTCTTTATCACTGTATAGAAACCTACATACAGATGTTCTCCCCACCATATCCTCACACAATTATATTGGAAACCCTTCAGTGACAAAAATCATAACTACCACCGTAGGCAGAGCATCCCGTCTTTGGATGGCCCTGGCTGCTAGAAAATCTTCCACCTGCGAAGATCTGCTTCCTGGGACAGACCTCTTCCTGAGCAACACAATGGGCTTCCTTCCAACTGTCTGCGTGAGTGAGGGAGTAACAAGCTGAACGTGGGTCTTGGCTGAGATCAGACACCAGCAAAAACAGAAGAGGTCACTGTGGGTCTCTCCATAGAGTCAGTAGACTTGGGGGTGAGCCGAGGGACCATGTACACAGCAGAAGGGGAGAACATGACAGGCTGATCCCAAGAGACAGGCAAGCTCCAAGCCATGGGGCAGATGAAGAGGAAAAGCCAGGGAGAGTGCGAAGTCCAGGTACAGTTGGTCTGCTAGAAGTTGTCACGATGGCCTTGTGGCATGACACGCTGGCTTATGAACACTCTGCCCACCGGGCAGGCTCTGGAAGTAGGAGGGACCTCAAACTCCGAATCTGCCATTGCCACTCTCAATTGTCTACCTACTGGCTTCACCCTTGGACCCACAATTAAAGTTTTCTCCTTTTGCCACATGACAGCCCTCCATATATTTGTAGACAATTTCATTTTGTTGCCTGAGCAGACTAATATCGATTCTTTGTAATTCAACTAGAAGTATGGGGAAGTGGTTCTGGATTTGTATTTTAGAGTTGAGTTAGACCTGGGTTAAAATCCTGACCCCATCAATTGATAGCTATGTGACTTCAGCAATTTTATAAAGTCTATAAACCTCATTTATCTATTAAATAAGGATGTTTTACAATATCCCACCTTGAAGGGCTGTTGTTTTGAGGATTCAGTGAAATAATACAAAGTGCTTTCTACTATATGTGCCTTTCAATAAATGGTGGTCATATATTTTTCTCTCTTAAAACCAAAGGAAAAATAAAAATGATCTATCATACGACAACAACCACAGTGATGACACACACCATGCTCTTAAGGACTCATTTAGAGTCTTGCAAAATTCTCAGTAATTATATTGGTCCTTATATTTTAGGGCATAATCATCTGCTATTGAAATTTTGCCCTGTGATCCCTTAAAGGTTCATCTGAGGTAATTCAGAAAAGGGATGCATTCCTTATTTCTATTTGTGTCCTATTTTCTGTTGTATTTCCTTATCTAATTTTTTCCCTTCTCTTCTATTGAAGTCAGTGCTGAGAATCAGCACCTTACAAGAGCATTACAGCAAGGGAGTGTAGGAATTCCACAGCCAATTTCATATAAATATTTGAAAGCACAAGAGAAGCGAGAGGTGAAGAGAACACTTATCATGCAGTGTGCAGTCATAAAAGCATCAGAAATGCTGCAACAGAACTGGCTCAGCCAACCAGCCAGCTCAAGATGCTGTCCCTGGCACCCAAGGTTGTCCTTCTCTGTGTCACCTTGAAAAGTTTTGTTCTGCTGCAAACAACTCTGCTTCCCCTGAATATGTTATTAAGCCCATTAACAGAGCATAATATATGGCTTGTAAAAATTCCTCCTTCAGTGTGTGTGTGTGTGTGTGTGGAGAGAGGGAGTGAGGAAGCGGGGGAAGAAAGGAAGGAAGGAGGGGAGGGAGGGAGGAAGGGAAGAAGGGAGGAAGGAAAGAGAGAGGGAGGAAGGGAAAGAGGGAAGGAAGGACCTCTTGAAATCACTCTGTGTTGTTTGAACTTACACTCTACTTTTCTCCTGGTCTTCCTCAACCTGTGAGTGGGAAGCCTGGTTGTTTATTCCCTTGGTCACTTCAGATGTACTTCTCCAAGGGGCTTACATTTTATTGAGGGCCAATAACCAGCACTGCTTTGGGGGGTGGGGCACAGTGTGGCACTTGATTTCCCCTGTCAGATGTGAATTCCCTTGCTGATGATATTCAGGATGCGGAACTTCTGAGCCCTATTGTAGTCATCTTACAGCTCCAGTCTTCAATAATTTATGTACAAATTACACGTATCTACAAATAACATAGAGACAAATAATGCAGACTTTGGTCCTATAGTTCAATAAGTATACTGAGGATCTTATGCTTACGTAGTCCATTTTGTAGTATTTTTCCAAATTTCTAACCAAATTCAAAGTGTCGCAGCTATCACCATTTGTTCACGGAAATATTCCCCAATTACATTGTGCTTACTTACCTTCAAGGGGTACAACAAAATTAAGTGCCTACATTTTTATAAAATTAGGGTTTTTAATTCCCTTATACCACCCTCCTCAATTAGCCCATTTTCTGTCTTTATTCTTTAGCAGACTTTAAAACTCTAATACATGTATATCATGAGTGGGGGATTTTAAAAATGTACTCATGACTCTCAACTTCTGAGTTGTCATAGTGGTAAATTGGATGTCCCTAGTAAACCTTCTCCCAACTTCCTATCAAAATGCTCCAAAAATACATAAAAAGATAGAAACTGGTGACAGAATTATCAACTAAACTTGCCATGGTCAGGGATTTACATTAACTGAGTTGCTGATGATTATGGGTTGAGAAGCCCATTGTAGGACTACATGTCACAAACCACACATGCCACCCTGTGAACCAGAGCAGGCCAGATACTTGCTAAGAAGGCTAGACTCACACCCACTGTCCAGGCTTAACCAGCACTGGTCTACTGAGGAAAATAGGGAGGTGCAACCCAATTAAACACTTACTTCCAAGCCCAGGGCCCTACTCTTCCTTGCCCACATCAGCTGTTTTTCTACATATGTACAGTCACTGTAACTCAAAGTTTGCAATACACCATGAATAACTCTTAGTTGTTGGAGGGAAAATATCACAGGAATAAAGGCAGGAAGAGATTTTTGAATGGTGGATGTTCTTTCAAACTGTGTCTGATTTTCCATGTTGTGTCAAAAAAGCAAATATCAGATCAAGGTTCAACCGAACGTGCCCATACTGGAAGAAGCCTGTCTGTGGCAAATTGAGCAAGGGCACTGCATGTCAAACTGAACCAAGAAGCAGGAGCTGCCAGTACCCACATGAGCAGCAGGGATGTCTAAGACCTAAGGAGGCCATCTTTTGTGTTGATAAAATAGTAGCCCTTGAGAGCATTTTTTCTTGTTTAGGATGATAAAAGAATGGCTGGTGGGCTGGCTGGCTGGCTGGCTGGCTGGATGGATGGATGGATGGACGGATAGATGGATGGATGGTTGGATGGATGGTTGGATGAATGGATGGATAAGCGGGAGGAAGGAAGGAAGGGAGGGAGGGTAGAAGAAAGCATATAGCATGGGAATATAGATACAGGTATAGCTATAGATTATAGACATAGAAACATACATAGATATAAATATGTGTCCACACACATGAAGCAATAGTAAAGCATAAAATAAAGGGACACTCTTGAGACTTGGAGGAAGATACTGACTTTAAAAATGATTTTCTGAAACTAAAATTAAAATCATATTTCTCTGATTTCCTCAAAAAGATACAGGAGGACATAACTTTTTTGAAACAAGATCATGTTGTCATCCAGAAAATGACTAAGATGAGGACAAATATGCCAGAATGTTCTGGTCAAAACAAGAAATGGCTATAGAACAATCCAGACTTCAGGATCAGCTTAAAAAATTCTCATTGGAACCCACAAAGCACAGCATTGAGACTGCAGAAATAAAATTGACTCAGTGATGTAGAGACAAATATAAATAAATCAGTCATCCAGAATACTGGATATAAAAATCAATGAGTTAGAAGCTGTTCAATAGGAGGTCAGAAACTGGCTTTACCATTAAAAAGTTACAAGTAGTTTTGAGGATTAAACAAAAGCAATAGAAACAAATAATAAACAAAGATATAATAGAAGGTGATTTTTCTGTGCTAAACAATGAATTGAAATAACTTCAATCAATCAAACAAAATAAATTCAAGCTTTTGACTTAACATCCTAGCAATGTTTTTTAATTTTGAAAATAAGGAAAAACACACACATCAAGTAAAGTAAAAAATGTTACCTATAAATCAGGTTGACCTCAGACTCCACCTGCAAACAAAACAAACACAAAAGCAAAAAACAATGGAAAATAGATTTTTAAAAAGGAAAGTTAGTGATACATTTCTGAACCTAGAACGCTGATATTTATATGCGACAGCATTAGAAAGAAAATTCTAGAGATACCTCAACAGATAAAACATACCACTTATATCAAAATTAGAAACCCAAGAATTGGGAAGTTATAGAATCAGAAATAATAGTGCTGGGCATTGAAACCACTTAAATACTATAAGCAGAACAAGTGCTCTCAATATGAGTCCATATTTTTGAAATTGTTAAACAGGTTATTAGTCCCACTTCTGATCTCTTGAATCCGAAACTTTGAGAGATGGAGCCTGGATCTTTGTGCTTTTCGAGAGCTTCACAGAGGATTGTGATATGCAGCCAAGTTTGAGAATGATTATGATAAATGGACAATATCTTTGCTGGAATTTGCCTTTTTAATGCACAGTAAAGTTAAATTTTTATCTGCTTATTAACTTTTTATTTCTTCGTTTGTGAATTATCTGTGTCTTTCTCAATGTTCCTCTGAATATATCATTATGTTTCTTACAGTTTTGAAAATGTTTCTATGTTAAGAACATTAAGCATTTGTCATAGATGCTGCAAATGTTTTTCCCAGTTTATCATTGCCTTGGACTTTGTGAAAAAGTCTAGTCATTCACATTCATAGACATAGATTTTAATTAACTCTTCTTGACTCTCTGGGTCTCTATAATTTTTCAGTTCTTGCATGTCTTTCCTGTGTGTCTGGCATTCATACATCAAGAAAAACGAGTAAGGAAAATACGCACATCTCTAGGACAGCCATAGCACTATGCTTAGGGAAAATACATTATGTGGTAGAACCATTCAAAAGTAATTGGGACAACAGGAAAATCTATGTGCACACATTGGACCTTTTAAGGCCATTATGTGTTGAGGAAATATTTCAAATCCCTGTTCAAACATAGAAAGGAGAAAAGGTAATCACTTTTAAGGCCTTAAATCCCACACAACTCGCCCAATTCTGACTGAGAACTTCCTTTCTAAACCCGCAGAGGAGGATCCACTGATCTTTTCCTCTTCGTTTTTTTTCCTTTGTTTTCATGTTTAGAAAGGCTATCTCACGCAAAGGTATTTTTTTAAAGTTGATCTGTATTTATTCTTGCTGTATGGATCCATTTCTCACCTTTAACTTATTAATGCATCCTTGCAGTTGGTGTGCTATTGTATTTTCCATTTTTCAGATAACAATATGAAAGCTCAGAAATGATTCCAAAAACTTGGCTTAAGGTCAGGTCTTCTGATTCTAAATCAGTTCATTTCCAACAACCCTAGGATATGAACTCGACTTTCAACCATGGTAGCCTCCTGTAATTCTTGCTATCATAGGAACTGGGCTAAAGGACATGGCCTGGCATGGGCCAAAGACACGAATAGAATAATGTCTGACTTATCAACACTGTACTCTCACCAGTGCAACAACAGTGGTTGGACACTGTACAAAGCAACGGGGCTGCGATCTGCCCTAGGGACCAAGTGGGAGCCACCAACGTGTGTGCTCAAACTTCAGCATAAGAGCCTTTTCCAGGGGGATCTATGGAACTGTCTCATATTTTACTTCTAGTTATTTTTCTATGTATCTTAGCTTTTCAAGAAACTATAGGACTAGAGCTCTTTCAAAGATAAAAACAGAATTGTTTCTCTGTATAGTAGATACCAAAAAAATTAATCAATCTCTGGTATGAATTAAATATTTTATTCCAGTGTTTGAACCTATTAAATGGAAGATAATTACTTTGATCTTTCAGAAATGTGCTTGGTTCTGTTTGGAGAATTATTGAGAAACGTAACTTGAGAGAAAAGTGGAGTAGACAGTGTCACACATTTACTTCTACCCTTCCTAACATCTCTTTAGTAACTCTAACTCGGAAGCATGGGTGCCCACAAGTACCTTTTGGGTAAGACTGACCCAGTGCTAACTAAATATGTCTATTTGTCACTACAGAGATTTACGTAAGGACTGAGGAGGGATTTATGTTTTTCGAAAAATGGATGAATCCCTCCTTGGTATAGGTGATTTTTATTAAGGAAAAGGAAAGTGATGCCAGTGTACAGCCTTAATTAAAACTCAGCTCTGCCATTTGTTCTTTCTTCCTTTACAGCGGGAGAAGTGTTTAAATAGAAAGCTTCTGTTTTATAAACACCCACACTTTTCCTTGATATCTCATTGATAGGAATATACTGTTCTTAAGTTATTAAACGACTCATCTTGGCTTTCCGTGTCTTTACTTTTGTGGTAGGATAAATTGCAAATCATTTTGGACTCTCTTAAACTTTCCCTGTGAACAAACCATGCTTTTCTGTGAGATGACTAAGATGATTAAATGAGTAAAATGTAACTTATCACCCTATGGTCAGTGTTCCAAATTAACAGTAAGTCCCCCACATAAGAACAAGTTCCATTCTGAGAGTGCATTCATAAGTCCAATTCGTATGAGTCCAATAAAGTTAGCCTAGGTACCCAACTAACACAATTGGCTATACAGTACTGTACTGTAATAGGTTTATAATACTTTTCACACAAATAATACATAAAAAAATGCAAAAAATAAAACATTTTTTAATCTTACAGTACAGTACCTTGAAAAGTGCAGTAGTACAGTACAACAGCTGTCATACAGGGGCTGGCATCGAGGGAACAGGCAAGAAGAGTTCCTGACTGGAGGAGGGAGAGGAGGTGGGAGGTGGTAGAGCTGAAGGATCATCAGCAATAGGAGACGGAGGGCAAGCTGCAATTTCACTCACACCTTTTGTGATTGGACATGCGAACGCATGTTCGCATCTTTGAAAGTTCGAAACTTGAAGGTTTGTGTATAGGGGACTTACTGTATATGCATTGTCTGCAAATCATTCCTTCATCAAGCACTTATTGAATACTTAGGTAAGTCAGGCGCTCTGCAAGATATGGAACCCAAAAATGCAGATAACTGCTCTCACAGAACTCATGGGCTAATAGGGGACTCTGATGAGTGAGTTAATTGCAATATGATGGTGATAAACACTATAACAGAAGCACATGTAACGTATTAAGACAGAATGGAGGGTGGAGAGGTCAATCTGCTTGTGGGAGTTATGGAAGTCTTCAGAGAGATTCTAATGTTTGGGGTGAGTCTTAAAGAAGGAAAGGAAGTTTAGCAGAAGTAAGCAATCTTAAAAGAAAATGGTATGTTTGGGGAATAGTAAGAGAATCAGTCTGATTTTAGAATATGGGAAACATGTTGGGGACAAACATAAAAGGAGACTGAAAAAGTGGATTGAAGCTGAGATCAGAGTTGGTAAACTTACTCTATAAAGATAGTAAATATTTATGGCTTGGGAGAGACTTATTCTACTCTACACTTGCAGTGTGAAAGCAACACGGACAATATGTAAACAAATGGGCATGGTGTGTTCCAATAAAGCTTTATAAACAAAAAGAGTTGGTGGGCCACATTTGGCACGGGCCATAGTTTGCCAACCCATGACCTAGAATCTGAAGGGTAGTGTAATGTCATCTTATAGATTTGGACCCTATCCTCTGGACATCTATGAGCATGGCATGATCAAACTTGTTTTCCAGGAGGTTAGCTGACATGTCATCATGCAGGCACAATGGGATCAGAGAGAGACATTAAGACAATGGTCTGGGTGCTGAGAGAGGAAAATAGTGGGAAAGAGAAAAAGGGCCAGATGTTTGAAATAGTTCCAAAGCAAAATGAACAGGAACTGAAAGGAGAGTGGAGATGAGAGGATGAAGTTGACTTTGAAGTCTCCCCTCTGTGTCCTGACAATGAATATGGGGAGGATGAGATTTTTCACTTTTGTATCCCAGTTCTATTTGGAAGATGAAACCAAAAGATAAGCCCCAAAGGTCTGTATTGAGGATAGGAATTGTCTAGTTTTAGGTCTCAGCTCTTATTCTAATTGTCAAGTCCTAAATTATAAAATTCCTGGAACTGGCCACACCCAAGCCCAGCAAATCAGTTCCCCTGCTAAATCCCTGATGTTAAATGCTGTCATATTCTGGAAAATCCTTAGCGATCTTGGAAGCTAAAGATATGGTATAAGGCAGAAACATAAAGGATGAAAATAAATTCAACTTTTTTTCATTTACATTCTTGTTTTACATTCTTTTCATGGATGTTAAATGTTCCACATGGTTGTATCTTGACTACAAGATGTCCAGAGTACATTGGAACTTAAAAATAAATCACTGCCATGACTCAGAATTGAAATTACCATATCATAAATTTCTTAGTAATCTGTCTATCCCTGGGCACCTGGCCTTGTCACCATGTGTTTAAATCCTGTGATTTACTCCTCACCCCTCCTCTGCTCTCTCACCTCCATTTTTGCTGTAATAGACAAGAGTCAGCTCTTCTAGACAGAACATTTTTGCTCACCATTAGCATTTTGGCTTAGTCTAATTGACATAGATCAACTCAGAGGTTTCCTGCAGCGGCTTTTAAAAACTGAAATGCTTGACTTTCTTTGGTCATTGTTTTTAAAGCATGACTTACCAGTGAAGCTCATTTGAACACTTTTCCTGTATCCTTGTTATGACTAATTGCTGGCTTTTGGACCTCAGTCTTCGCTTGTTTCGGGTTCTGTTGTGGAGCCATCTTGCTTTGTGGGATTGTTGAGCATCCAAGACTTCTCTGCCTTCTGAAGGTATCACCTGGTGACCCCAAGATTCACAGTGCTGCAGGAGTGTGCTTCACTGGCTTGCCTTCCTTGGATCCTTGGAAAGTACAGACCATCTCACAGTTCCAATATAAGCTACAAACACTGTGATAAATGAATATAGGTAGAATTTGTACTCTAGAAATCTTCACTCTGAAAGTTGTCTGCATGTCAATAAGGAGATTGCAGCTCATGTTCTTACATGTGTTCTGTTTCCCTGATTGGATGTATAGGCAAGCCAAATACTTTTTCCCAGGAACTTTGCTTTTGAAATGAAGAAAAAATTAAACACATTCTAGGTTTTTAAAAAATAGTTTAATTTCACTAAAATTTTATGGGTTAGGAAGACTTTTAGAATACCATATACTAAAAATATTTTATGGACAAAGAGCCAAATGTAATTAAAGCACAGTTAGGAGTTAAGAGAAGTAGATTCTTGTTTTGATTACTGCCAAAAAGTGTGTGCTGTGACTAACTAATTTCTTGTCTGTAAAGTAATAAAGTTGGATTAATGCCTGATATCCTAACCAACTTTTAAAGCATTATATTTTTTGTATATATAATTACAACAACTTTTGACTTTTGGTAGTGCACTGAAGTAATAGTACTAAACATGTGGCTAAAATCATTACTATTAAACCTGGTTGAGGAATTCAACGTTTGGTTGCAAAACTATTCTTAAATATTTGTCTGATGGATATAGGAGTTCCTAAAAGATAAAGCTGTGCAAAGAAGATGAAATATGCCAGCAACTCTTCCTATGGTATTATGGTAGATTTCCTTACTGCTTCTTTTCCTACTTTGAGGATGGAGGAGCAGTCCAGACATTCAGATAACTAAGAGGGGTGAGATTCAGTGATCCTCAGAGTGTGATCATAAGGCCATTTTAATTCAAATCGCCTAATTTTTTTTTTCAGTGAAGATTTCTGGATCCATCTTATATCTAGAGAATCTAAATCCATAAGGATGGAACTCAGGATTTTGCATTTTAAACAAGAAACCCAGGTGAATTTTGTGTGAATTCAAGGTGGAGAACCAGCAGCTCTGTTGTGAAGGTTTGGAGTTAAGTAGCTTGAGAGGCTCTGGAGTCCAATAAACTCATTGTAAAAATGATGATAACGAAATCCATATCATAGGATTTCAGGGCATCGGGTGCCTGGGACATAGCAAGCATTCAGCATGTGATAGTTATTAATGTCATCATTTTTGTTTGAATCGTTTAACTGACTCAATTCTCCATTGTACAAGTGGAGAAAAAACTATGTTTTGTGGCAGAAATCTTTATTGTTCAAAGTGGGAGGTTGGCAGTTTGGCAGACTTCTTATGACTGTCACCTTTCCCCAGGAATGAGCTCTGGGAATCGAGATGTAGCTTCTGAGCCTGACTGCTGCGGTGTTACTAGATGCAGAGATAGGGTTGCTAGTATCTCCTTGTTCCTGCAAAGATGAGCCCTTATCCCTTTAGGGAACTTTTGTCTCCTTTCCTTTACTGGATCTAGAGCTCAGAGAACACTGGTAATTCCGAGCTGGGTTGTCATTCTTTTTTCTTGCTTTCTTCTCCCACGTCAGAAAACAAGAGGAGTAGATGAAATGGTTTCTTGAGCCTCTTCAAGTTCTGAAGTTCAAAGATAACATATAATCTAATGTTTTTGAATCATAATGTTTAAGACCTAGAAGAGAATTTAGTGATCGTATTCTATGACATTAAGTGACACGCCGTCTTTGTGGAAACTGGTAAAGCTGAGAGAAAATCATGATGATTTGGGAATACTGGGAAATGTCAGATTTCTTAGATCAACAACCCTCATTTCAGTCCACATATTCAGCTGGCTTAAGCTTTTGTGACAGAATCTGACTAGGTATGGCTATATTGTGCTATTACATAGCAATGGCAGGGAATATTTTCTCTGAGGAATAATCTAGTCAGGGAACTTGACATTGAGATTTGTTCAGTGTCTTGGGTTGGGCTTCCGAGAAGCAGAGTCAGAGATGGGTTTTCTTGTCTAAGGGATCTATAGAGGGGAGTTGCTCTCAGCTGAAACTTGCAAGAGAATGAAGGGACCAGGAGAGGGCAGGGGAAACAGCTAGGCAAATATGTGGGTTGAGCTGATACCCAGCCACCACCCGACCCCACTCCCACCCCCCGCCTCCACCCCCGGCCACCCAAGAACTCTGGAGCATACTGGCATCTCCCAGTCATCCTGCCTGGGAGCAACAGAACCCCTTTTCTACTCTATTGTCAGTCATTGGCTGCAGGCCATCATCCCGTTCCCCTTCCTTGTCAGATTCTTGATCTTAAAATATCTCATCACCAAATAGGTTTGCCCTAGGTTTTTTTTTTTTTTTTTTTTTTTTTTTTTATTATTATTTTATTTTATTTTTTTGGGGGGTACACCAGGTTCAATCAACTGTTTTTATACACATATCCCCATATTCCCTCCCTTCCTTGACGCCCCCCCCTCGATTCCCCCCCACCCTCCCTGCCCCAGTCCTCTAAGGCATCTTCCATCCTCGAGTTGGACTCCCTTTGTTATACAACAACTTCCCACTGACTATTTTACAGTTGGTAGTATATATATGTCTGTACTACTCTCCCGCTTCTTCTCAGTTTCCCCTTCACCCCCCGCCCCCTCCCATACCTCGAGTTCTCCAGTCCATTCCCTGTATCTGCTTCCCTGTTCTTGTCACTGAGTTCATCAGTACCATTTTTAGATTCCGTATATGTGAGTTAGCATACAATATTTGTCTTTCTCTTTCTGACTTACTTCACTCTGTATGACAGATTGTAGTTCTATCCACCTCATTACATATAGCTCCATCTCATCCCTTTTTAGAGCTGAGTAATATTCCATTGTATATATATGCCACATCTTCTGTATCCATTCATTTGTTGATGGGCATTTAGGTTGCTTCCATGTCCTGGCTATTGTAAAGAGTGCTGCAATAAACATTATGGTACAAGTTTCTTTTGGGATTATGGTTTTCTTTGGGTATATGCCCAGGAGTGGGATGACTGGATCATATGGTAGTTCTATTTGTAGTTTTTTAAGGAACCTCCAAATTGTTTTCCATAGTGGCTGTACCAACTTACAGTCCCACCAACAGTGCAGGAGAGTTCCCTTTTCTCCACACCCTCTCCAACATTTGTTGTTTCCCTAGGTTTTTAATAACTTTTTTTTAGCATGATGGTATTTTTCCTCTGTTCCTAGTTTTCGTAGAATTTTGTTTTAATTATGTAAATATTCTGAATTTTATAAAATGGCTTTCCTGTATCTGTTAAGATAATTCTGTATCTTTTTTTCTTTAAGTTGTTAATGAAGATTAATAGTTTTTCTTCTGTTAAACTACCCTTTTAAAGGTAGTTTCAAGGATAATCGCTTCCTGGGTAGAGTATATTATCTTTCAGGATGCGCACATTTTGTTTGAAATTTATGTATCTGTTGCCATAACTGAATTTAGCTTATTCGGTATTGAGGTTGTAATAGTTCATCAAATGAGTTGCAAGCTTTCTCCCCCCTTTTTTCCTATTATTTAGAACAGTTTTTATAATATTGGGATTATCCATGTATTAGTTTCTTGAGGCTGCCTTAACAAATTAGCACAGACTTGGTGGGTTAAAACAACAGAAATGTATTCTTTGCCAATTCTAGAAACCAAAAGTCCAACATCAAGCTTTCAGGAGGGCCATGCTCCCTCCAGAGGCTCTAGGGAAGATCTTGTCTCTTCAAGCTTCTGCTCCTCTCTCCTCTCTGTAGCTTGTATGGGACACACCATTGGATTTAGGGCCCACCTGGATAATCAAGGACAATCTCCTCATCTCAGGATCCTTAACTTAATTACATCTGCAAAGATAGTTTGCTGAAATGAAGTTAATATTCACAGGTGCCAGTAATTTCATGTGGTCATAACTTTTGGGGAGGCTACCATTCAACCCACTACAGTCTCTTTCTTGAAAGTTTAGTAGATTTCATCTCTAAAATCGTTTGCTCCCGGAGGGTGGTTTGGGGTTAAATTTTTGAATACTGATTGAACTTCTTTAATAATTTTAGGCCGATTCACAACTTCTTGAGTCTGTTTTGATGCTTAATTTTTTTCAAAAAAACTTAGTTTTGACTGTGTTTTCAGATTTACTTACATGAAGTAGCACATTGAATTCTCTTAAGATTTTCTAATCAAAATGTATTATATATATACTTATATGATCTAGTGCTCTCCTAATATTGTTTATATACTTACTACTGTTTACATATATTCACAGATATGTAATATATTACATTACATATAAATATTTGTATCATCTGTTACATTGTTAATATTATTTCAGTGTACACTGTTGCTCTCCTTTTATTAATTTTTGATCAAATTTTCCAGAGTTATCAAATTATATTCATTTTTAAAACAACACAAGTCACTTTCTTTTGAGATCTTGCAGAGCCTCTCTAAGATTTTTACCTGCCGGGCCCCATGTAATTTCTGTATCCAGCTTCCTTGCTTCATTTTTTCTTCATAATACCTATCAGCTTCTAGCATACTATACTTTTTGTTTTCTGTCTCCCAGGTAGAATATAATTTTTGTAAGAGCAGAGATTTTTATCCTCTTGGATCACGATGAATCTATACAGTACCTGTACAGGTAATAGTACCTGTAACAGTCAAAGAATATTTGTTGAATGAATGAACCAAAATTTGTCTTAAATGTGTCAGCCTCTTCCATTGCTTTGTTTTCTGTTCATTAATTTCTGCTCTTTATTAGTTATCCTTTATTTTCCCTAAATGTCAGTACTTTTTCTACTTGTTTTAACTTCTTGAGTTGAATACTTAAATCATTAATTTTTTATCTTTCTTCTGTTCTAATATAAGCATTAAAGATAAGCATTTTTTCTCTTGCCATCTCTCTAGCAGAATCCTAAAAGTTTTTATTTGGAGAATTTTCATTGCCATTCAGTTCTAGATCTTTTATAGTTTCTTTATGATTTCCCCTTTCATCTATGAATAATTTAATAATGTGTGGGTTATTTTTAGGGTCTTAAAGTGAAACAGCTATTATTTTGTTGTTGATTTACAGTTTTATTGTACTTTGGTGGAAAAATATGCTCCTTGTGATATTAACTCACTGAAATTTGTTGAGACCTAGTAATGTAAATTTTGTAAATATGCCATTTTTGTGGTATGGTGTTTGCAGTATTACAGATAAGGTAGATTCTTCTAGTATAGTCTGCCCTTACTATCCACAGGTTTTGCATCTGTGGATTCAACCAACTGCAGATGGAATTTCAGTTGGCTGCATCCTTGTTCTCACTGAACTGGGGCATATGATTCTCCTTAGTAACAGCATTTGTGCTTCAAACCTTATGAACATTCCCTCTTATCACATAGATTTGTCTTCCTAGTGACATGGTCATTGCATTGCAATTTATCAAAATCCACTGACTTTCATTAAAACATATGTAATTGCAACGTACACAAAAAATAAAATTGTAGTTGAATATCACTCATCAGGCTATTCATATCAATCGTATTAAATACGACCATAATTGGGGTTGACATGTATACACTAGTATGTATAAAACAGATAACTAATAAAAAATTAATAAAAAATAAAAAAAAAGTTTTTTAAAGGAATGCATGTTAAAATGCTACTTTCATTTTATATCAGTTATACACTTGAAACTGGAATTCACATCACAGTAATTAGGATTCCACAAATGGGAACACAGTATGAAGTTCAGTACACTGAATTCCACTCTGGACTCCTACAACCTAACTCAAGCTCAATGTGGACAACAAACTATTTGTCTTGTTCGCCACAGGGTGTACAGGCCTTCACAGTACCTGGAAAATAGTAGGTATTCAATACTATTTGTCTTTGGAATAAACAATGATGGTAAAATTAATCATTCCTAGACCTCAGCTTCCTAAGAGAAAAAAGGGAAGATCAACAACTTCCTACTTAATGTACAAAGATGTTTTTTTAAATAGGATAATGTTTAAAATACTCTTAAAGTTGCTGTAACATTTTTTTAACGTGCAAATAAACATACTGCAAAAAAAAATACTACTGCAAAGTGTGAAACTTAAATTTCAGGAAAAAAGTGTCTTCATAATTTTTATAAAATATTGTGAAATACCCAAAATGTTTTCCCTGTGTAAATTGAAAAAACTCATAAACATTATTTCGTCTACTTGATAAAACTAGTGAGTTAAAAATGAAAAAAAAAAAAGGCTCTCTCAAATGTACATAATGCTCTAACTTTTAAAAAGTTTATTTTAAGCAAAAGCCTTTTTTTTTTTAAACATTCTTTTGTGGGAGAAAGAGATTTTCATTCTGAAATGAGAATTTTTAACCTAAAAGAACATTTCCTTCAATTTAAAAAATATTTTTGTCAATCTAAGAGTTAAAATAAAATGTCAAAAAAATTAAACATCAACAATGTCAGCAGTACCTAGTGACCCAAAATGTGGGTATTTGAATATATACGTCAAGTGTTATAAGATCCAAGATAGTACAGGCAAGCCTCAACTCACACAAAAGGATGCCTTACAGAAATGTTCCTTTATAAGCCAGTTTTTGGAGCTTGACCCACAATGGTCCTCAAATAATGTTAAGATAAGTAATGAAAAAGAGTGAGGTCCTAGGATAGCCCCATCCCTAATGACCTGTTAAATCCAATGGCACTGGGAATGGAGGACAAATATTATGTAATCACTGATAAAATTATGTTTCTAAAAGAAAATACATGTAGAGTCCCAGCTTGGAATGTCAGGCACCCACCTCCCCATTCAGCCGAGAGATAGAGCCTCCCCTTCCTCCACCCACCTCAGCCTCAGGCTACCAGTAAGGGACTGCTGAGCACAGTTACAGAAGCAGAGTTTGCTTGGGAACTTGGGCCATTGCTGGTGAAATACCCTCCTTTTCTAGCCCTGACTCTGGTGCCCTTCCTTCTTCTTTACTTATCCCATTGCATGTACTCATTATGTATTAGTGGGAAAGCAATGGACTGAAAATAGCAATGGAGACCAGGAGAAGGGCAGCATTGCCTATGGTTGGACTCTTTCCTCTGCCCCTTGCCCACGGTGCAGTCTTGGTTTTCAGTGCCCTCTTTGAATCAGAAGAGCCTTCTCTTTGAACCAGACTCCAGTCCTCTGCTTGGACCAGGTGATTTCGAGCCCTTTGCTAGGTCTTTGAGCTGTAATTCTCTCCCTGTGGGTTTACTTCCAGCTTGATTTCATGAGCCCTTGATTGCCAGATTTGTAAGGATCAGACTTCATCTGGTTCAGCCTGATGCCCTTGAACCTAGGATCTCTCCAAAGGAGAGCAGCTAGTCCAGGTTTTGGTCAAACACTGGAATATATGTGTCTTCTTCAACTTGGAATGCAAATTTCTTAACTCTAGAAACCAGCTCAAAATTTTGGGCAAAGCAGAGATGCAGTATTTTTTATTCCTAGATCCCCCTAGTACCAGGAGCTGACATAAAATAGTGGTTTTATTAGTTGACAGCTCATTGGCTACTAGTAACAGAAAATCTGACTGCTGTTGCTTTCACAAATAGAGGTTTGTTTTTCTCAAATAAGCAGTCTGGGTTAGACATCTGTTGGTGTCGGTTCAGCTGCTCAGTCATGCCGCCGGGAATCCGGACTTTTTCTCCTCCATTCCCCGTAGTGTATTGGATTTTTGTTCTCATGCTTGTCAACCATGTTCACAAATGACCACCTCGAGGTCCAGGCATTACAAGGCAGGATGCTCATCCAAACCTACAACGATCTCCAGCTTGTCTCAGCTTCCACTTGGCCACCACCCCCAAATCCATTTTCCATGTCATAACCAAGATGGTCTTTCTAAAAATAAAATCAGATTCTATTTTTTTCCCATTACTTAAAACACTCCTTTGTTCCTAGTAGAATTAGAAAGAAAACCCAAACAGGCTGTAGGGTTCACGGGGATCCAGCCCCTGCTGCCTGTGCTCATCTTCTGTCCTTCATCCTCCCTCTCTCCTTATCCTTGCTGTTCTTCCGAAGGGTGCTGCTTAGCGTCTCTCTAGGCCCTTTGCTCTTCCTGTTTGCTTTGCATGGAATATTTTGTTGCTTCTATTTTTCCATATCTTTGCTCAAAGTCCATATATTCAATGGAACCCTCCCTGACCATCCAAAATAAATTAGTCACGCCCTCTGCCCTCTCCCTCACCCCCAGTCGTTCCCTTTTTCCATTACACCATGGCTACTCAGTGATTCTCACTTGCTGCAGGTTTGAATCACCTGGGAAACTTAAAAAAATACCACATTCAGTCCCTATTTCATAGTTCAAGTTTAATTGGTCTGGGCTGGACCCCAAGCACTGGTATTATTTTTAAAAGGTCCCATGTGATGCTCTTGTGAAATTATCATTGAGAGCTGCTGGGCCACATGGTTAAAGGTAAGAATCTGTGAAAATAATTCACAGATAATCCTATAATACTGACTTTTTTTCTTCATATAACGTAACTTGGTGAGGAGGAATTAGGATGACATCCATTCTTGGTATGTATCTGTTCCAAGAATCTAGTGAGTATTTGTGTTAAATCAGAACTTAAGGTAAAGAATTACTTTCTTAGAAGAAAAAGATCCAAATGGCAAAATAGTGTTTGCTCTGTGTGTGTGTGTGTGTGTGTGTGTGTGTGTGTGTGTGTGTGTGTGAGAGAGAGAGAGAGAGAGAGAGCTTTCTCAGAGTGTGGTTTCTCAGTTTAGTTCGCCCTCTGCACCCCTTCTTCTAACTGCGTGGGAGTTGTCAGTCAGTTTTGGGGAGATGGACTGTAGAGGCAGGGACCTCAGGGGCCTCTCAGCAAGCCTGGAGCCGGCCCGAGAGGTCTGTGAGAGGGAAGGCACGGGTCAGAGGCTGACAGATGGTCTTTCTGCCACACGGACGGCAGGCAGATGGCTCTGACAGTTTGGACAAGGCCACCACTTTGGGCTGCTAAGGCGGAGCTCTGAAAAGATGCTTGAAGAAGCTGTCGATGACAACCCTCTCTCTCGCCCTGGGCAGGCATTGAGCCTGAAGACTCACAGGAGGTGGGGAGGGGGAGAGAAGCGAGAACGCTAGGAGTAGTGGGAGAGTGCGGCTGGCTTGCTCAGTGGTGGTGGTCCTTCCCCTCCCCCCTTCCTTTCCTGCTGTGGAGCGTGGAGGAGGGAGGAGCTCTTGGAGGCAGGACGGGGAGAGGCTGAGCGCACGGTGGCCGTCATCATGCACAGCTGCCTAAGTTCCAGCTCTGCGTAACCTTCAAAGGGTACCAGCATCTTTTCATTGCTGTTTGCTCTTAATGCTTGAATCTAACTCAGAGCATTGTCTTGCGGGGCCATACTCAGCATGAGGCCTGACCCCCAGGGAGAACTCCTACCAAGTGGGCTATGACTTACGTAGCCCAGGATTTAAAAGGAAGTATACCAAATCGCGGCTTCCCTATTAACACATCCGTCGGTTTTACTTCTCCTGTGTGACTCCCGTCCTCTTTTCCTACCGTATGCTCTTATTGTCATTTACCAACAGAGTCTATTTCTACCGAAAGGAGGCGAGGTGTCATGAGAAAGGAGCAGCATGAAGAGGTGAGAGACGAATCCCATGTTTACCTCTAATTAGTAGTTACCTTTACTGATGCCACGAGGTCCAGGCACATTACTTAACCCTTGGCAACAATTGTTTGCATGGGCAGGATTCCTTTGTTTCCAGTTATCTCCACAAGGGCCCAGAGAAAGGTCTTTATGACTCTCCCACTTTGTTGGAGACATTTGGGAATGGCCGCTGCAGTGAGCCCGCCTGTCCTCTTTCCCCCATGCACTGGATTTTGCAAGGCCTCTTGGCACAGAACTACAGCAGATATTTAATTAACATAAAACACTGTATAACACCATCAAGACAGTAGCTAGATTGGGAAGCTGGCAATTCCCCAACCCCATGCAGCCAAGTTCTCAGACTTGTCCTTCAACTTGCTCACAGTGGTTGAGGTTACGGGAGGTCTCTCCTATCCCAGAGCTATTGCCTCTGAACCTCCTCCACCAGCATTTTCTGGTGTAGACTTCTGGGGGAGAAGTTAGGGGCACTGCTGCACTCCCTTCTCCTACCTAAATTTTGGGACTCACCACCTCCTTTGCAGCCACTGGGTCACTCCAGCTGTAGGCTGAATAACTTCTGAAATCCACACGTCTAATTCAGGACACTTATGGCCTTCAGACTCTCATCATCTTTCCTTGCTTATGTCCATGCATCTTCTTCGAAACCCACTCCAAATCCCCACTCTCCAGCTTTCACCCCTGATGCAATGAGAGCCTCGTGTCCTCTTGGAGGCCTTCGTGTCACACCTAGTTTGCATGTCATGCCTTGTTCTTCATTTGATTGCATCATCCCCATTTTAACTCATATTACATGGAAAAAAGGAATGTATTCCATTTCTCAGCAAAATGTAACTAAGCACTTAGTGTGTGTCTAGCAACTAAAACCATAAGGCTAAATAAGGTGTGGTCCTTATCGCTGAAAGGACCTGTGGTCCGATGAGAAGTCTCACACATTCACCTCACTTTAATGCAGTGTAAGAACACTCTGGAAGCAGAGACAATGGATTGACCACTCTGCTAGGCAGGAGTGTCACACAGAATCAGAGGACAACAAAGGATTCTGAAAGCAGCAGTTTTAGCCAGGTTTCTCTCATGGCCCCACGCTGCCTTCTTCCTTGTTCCAGATGCAGGTCTCAGAATTCATGGAGGCATGGGGTTGAATGGTTAGGGGTGTTGAGAAGGGCTTTCATGGGCTCGCCCTCTGTGGCCTGGCCTAGATCTGAGATGCCAGCATTTGAGATTTGTTTTCATTGTCCACCATTTAGGGAGCAAGCCCACTGAGCCTAGAAGGTGTCATTTTGGATGAATTTATGCTCCTTTTCCTCCTTCATTCCTCTTTGGTCATTCTTTACTCCTAGGAGCATCTGACAAACTCTGATTGAAAGGTAGAGGTGTGCACAGAGGTACTTAGGGTTAATTTCCTTTTCTCCTTAATTTAACGAAGAAAACTGCCTGTTTTTCCAAAAGTTACTTCATTAGAAAACCAGTGACTGGGATAGGGCCGGGAGTGGCGGGTAAGGGAGGAAACATAGCAGATGGAAGCACAAAGCCAAAACCAGAAATAGCAGCATTTACTAATGCCTTTTACAGCAACATGGATGGACCTAGAGATTACCATACTCAGTGAAGTCAGTCAGACAGAAAAAGGCAAATATCGTATGATATCACTTATATGTAGAATCTAAAATACAATACGAATGAGCTTATTTACAGAACAGAAACAGACTCACAGACATAGAAAACAAACTTATGGTTACCAAAGGGGAAAGTTGGAGGGCGGGGGATAAATTAGGGATTTGGGATTAGCAGATATAAACTACTATAAATAAAATAGGTAAACAACAAAGTCCTACTGTATAGCGCAAGGAACTATATTCAATATCTTTTAATAAACTATAATGGAAAAGAATATGAAGAAGTATATGTGTGTGTGTGTGTGTATATATATATATATATATATGAATCACTTTGCTGTACACCAGAAACTAACACAATATTGTAAATCAACTATACTTCAATTAAGAAGAAAGCAAACAAAAGCAAGTGGAAAGGATTGAAATTCATGGGTCTAAGAGAGAATTTTAGTTTGGAAATAAATATGAATGTGCTAAAAAAAAAGAAAGAAATGATAGCATTTACAATTCCCAAAGACCGTATGGTATAGAAGAGAAATGATGATTTTGAGTATTAGGAGACCTGGACTCAGGTTCTTGTGTAACTACTCACTGGTTTGCAGTTTTCTCTGAGCTTCAGTTTCCTCCCCTACACTGTCTGTCTTTCAGGTTTGTCTTGCAGAGCCCATTCTATACTATTATATGAATGTCCATCGTTCGGTTAGATAAGTGCAGCTTATTTCACACAGATCCTATTCCAAGTATGATCTGTGGACCAACAGCATGGGCCTTACCTGAGTGCTTGTGAGAAATGCAGACTTTTGGCCCCACCCCAGACCTAATAATAAATCGGAATCTATATTTTAACAAGATCCCAAGTGACTCATTTTCAACCACTGAGACCACTAGTTCTCAAATGTGGTTGCACATTAAAATCACTTAGGGAATGTTAAAAACACTGGGTGTCGAAGTTCCTTCCCCAGAAATCCTCAGGTAATTCGTATGGGGGTCAGCCTGGGCATCGAGGTTCCTAAAAGCTCCCCAAGGTGATTTTCACAGGAAACACATTTTGAGACTCGTGGCTCTCAACCAGTGCTTCTCAAACCACCTCTGATGAATGACCATTTTGCTTATAAATTTCCGATCCATCTGGTTGTAAAATTAAATAGTGTCACGTGCCTTGAATATAGCAGCAAAGTCAAATTGATATAAAGGTAGATAAATTCTTACTCTCAGTTTGTTCCTTCACTTGTCACAAACCTGTAACAGAGAGTTCTTGGGCCAGTAATGGTCTTTGGGCCACACTTGGCCCACTGAGATACACAGCAGTCCAGGCTACCTTCACCCCAGTTAGGAAATCAGCCCCACCTGCCCACCCCATCCCCATTGACGTCCTTCTTCTAGGTCAGAGGATGGAGTAGATTCTTTATTTTATTGAACGTGCAGTTATAAGGCACCTATCTTGTACCAGGTACCGTTGTAAGTATTTTACGTGTTTTTACTAATATTAGGATTAAACTGATTTATCATTACCCTCTTTCCTTTTGTGGGAGCAGAAACAGAGGCATTGGAAAGTTAAGCAACTCACCCAAAGTCACAGAATTGGTAGATAGCAGAGGCAGGATTTTGAACCCTGGCTCTTAATTACTATGTGGCCTCACCCACAGGTGCTTGCGGGAGAAAGGACTAGTCTCTCACATATACCACATCTCATCGGTCATCTGTCCTGTCCCCTTGACCCCTAAATGTCTCTGAGTCCCATCCCTCCAAGTCCATCTCTTCATCCTCTTCTTACTCACTCCCTGTATCCAGGCTCTCATCATCTTGTCATCTTTCTCTTGCACCATTGCAATAATCTCATCTCTCCCTTCTAATGTATCTTCTGACCTTCATCAGATGATCTTTTTCAAATGCAAATCTGAGCAGGTTCTAAATCCTTTACTGGATCTAAATCAGTCAAGTTCATCTTCCTAAGGTCTGCACAGGAGCCACTTTGCCATGGAGAACTGCCTGTCCAGCCTCTTTCTTGTCCCTTCCCCTCCTCTCACTCTGGCCATGCAGAACCAGCCACACTGGTCATGAACTTTCCCTCAGCCACTCGTGTCGGGTCTTCTGTGCATTTGGTTTCCTGGATGGAGGTCCTCTGTTTGAGGTGAACTCATCCTTCAAGGTGTAGCTCAAGCATTGCCTCCCCCAGGAAGTCTTCCTGAACATCCCCTACCAATACCACACCACTCCTGGTGGCTTGTCCTTCCCCCTTCATGCCTCTCCCATAGCATTGTGACACTGTATTCTGGTTCCTGGTTTCTGTGCTAGCATCCCTCTTGACTACGACCCCCTTAACTTTGTATCTTTAAAACTAGTCCAAATTCAGAATCATAGCAGGTATTCACAATTTATTTGGAATGAATGAGTGAGGAAATGAATGCAAGTAGAACCATTATACCTGTTTAGAGACACAACAGATGCCCCTCTTGTTCCTTTTCTCCCTTTTTCAGTCCACTCCCTTGCACCCCCACCACCCTCTGCCTTTGAGCAGGAAAGCTCTGTGTCCTCATTTTGGCCTTGCCAAAGCTGTTCAGACTGTCAGCTTAGAGAGTCTGCCCCTTCCTCCTGAGAGCATCAGCTGTTGGGCAGCCGGCACCAAACAGTGGTCTAGCTTCCTCTTATCGCCTCCTTGCTCTGTGTGCCCTGGAGAGAATATTAAATGTGTACAGAGAATAGATGCTAAAATATTCATGAATATATTTGGAACATAATTTTGCTTAAGCCCCCTTTGTCTGAAAATAGAAGAGACAAATAGACAAACATGACACACAAAAGTGTGGGGAGAAATATACAATAAGCAATTAGATGCAGCAGATCACTTTGCACTAGGTTATCTAAAGACCAGTCTGAAAACATACCTGAACATCAAAGGAGTGATGTCCCCCTATTATTGCAAGAGAATGCTTTTTAGTGAGTGTCTTCCTTCTGTCTTCAGGACCATGAGTCACAAGGTTGTTCTGCCTTTCTCCCCACCTTTTTAACGTCTGTCCATTATCCCTGGAGGCGACCAGGCTTTAGTGAGCATGGAGAATTGGGTCAGTCTGGATGGCTGTGCCTCAGCTTTCCTGGTGTTGTGCAAGGGTGGACCGTGGTGAGCCTCCAGGGCAGGCAGCTGGGTGGTAATTGTGGAGGTGCTATCAGGTAGCCTTAGACAGAAGCAGGAAAGGGCTGCCTCACTTGAATAGGAGAGAGGGGGCTCTCCGTCCTTTTGGGCCTCCTGCTTGTGTTCTCCATCTCACTGGTTTCCGCAGAGAAACCCAGTTCCTTCGTTAAGACCGTCCCAGTCAGCCTTGTCCACAGTCATGTCTCATACTTCTAACCTCCTATAATGTTAATCACCTTTTCCATTCATTTCCTTCCGTCTTTCCTTCTTTAACTTCCTTCCTTGTTTCTTTTTTTCCTTCCTTCCTTTGCCCATCTTTTCTTCCCTCTGTGAATAATCATCTTCCTATCACTGCCAAACCTGAAACAGTAGATATGTAGTAAGTGCTATTTCACCATTTATTAAAGGGTTTGGAAGTCATATTTCAATGAGGAGACTATTGCCCACCGAGATACAGCTGTTTTTATGGGGCTAATATGTGTAAAAAAGATAGTTGTGGAAAAAGGTGACCGTGCTAACATAAAACTCAGGCTTTGGGAAATGGACTGATGTGAGACCTGGGACCAAGTGGCCAGGGCGTGAGGGCAAGGCCACACACTGGGAATGGAGACAAGGGTGGGGTTTTTCCAAAGAGTGTGGACTTTTTCACTATGTCTCATCCTGGAAGGACGGTCCCAGGGCAGGAAATGAGAACTTGAGAAACAGGACTTAGGCTGACCTGAAGAAAAGACAACAAATGTCCACCTTCCCTAATGCAGAGCTTGGCTCAGCCCAGATTCTAAGGCCCAGAGCTGTTTCTGCACTGGTAGGTGAGCTGCCCTTGGCCTGGGGAGGCTAGCTGCTGACCGCATGAGAGGTTCCAACAGCTGTGGTACTGCTCTATGTTCAGTACATCCGTTTTTCTTATCTTTTGTTCATCTCTCACTTGAAGTTACCATTAGTTTCTGTGGTGTGCGGAAAGCTAGGGAGAGACCAGTGTCCGTGTCTGGGGCTATGGAGTGTGGGGGAGAACAGGGTCCTCTCCCTGAAACGGGTGGGGGTGGAAGCAGCTCCACCACGCTCAGCCAGGGCCTGGTCTCTGTAGAGCTGTGGGAAGCCACTTGGTGGGTGGCAAGGTGGCAAGACCAGGGAATCCAGATGAAGAATGTAAGTGTTCCTTTCCTGAGCAATGAGAGGCCTGGACACACTCTCTGATACAGCTGAGCGCCTCTGAGGAGGCCAGCTTCCAATGCAGCAGCATCAGGGGCTGTTCCTCCATCGTTCGTGGCCAACGTAGATTTGACCTTGGATACCAGTGGCTCCAATTTGAAGGAAGACAGAGCCTGATACACGGAATAGAGCCAGGGTTTTTAAGTTAGGCAGATTTCAGGCCTACTCCCTTAACTTCATATTTCACTACCTTAATAATGGTGTCCACAAGTAACAAAGTGTCTCTGAGAACCAGTGCCTTGTCTGGAACATAGGGATTAGTGACTAGTAAGAAGTCTGATTATTATTAACAAAAATAAAAGCAAAATAACTGCAGGGCCTTATGTGTATTGTTGGATGATCTCATGACCGTGATTGTTCGTTTCTTTTGCCTTATATCAAAGATGGCAGCTAAAGGATACTTGTTTTGTCCCAGTGACAGGCATCACCAATCATACTGGTTTTCGCAGTGTTTGTACAAACTTCACATGCCTCGGTAGATGGGGTCCAGGTAGCTGTTGCTAACTCCTGAAATTGGTGTGAGAAATGGACTTTCGCTGCCATTTTGCCAGCAAATCATACCATTTAAGCAAGTGCTTAGCTCTCAGGCTAATTGCTGAACCTATTTCTAAGCCTACAAAGAGATGCAGGCAATGGGTACGAAAGATCTCCCACCTCAGAGGTCTAGAGGCTGAGGAAACTGCAAATAGCCCCTGAACTCTGTAGCCTGGTGACAAAGACAAAATTTCAACTTTATGTGATATATGCTACGGCTGAACTGTGGATACTGTCGTATGGAACTTATGGCAGAAGTGTAGATAATGTTTTCTGGAAGCAGCAGCAGTGAGAGGATTGGGAAAGCCAGAATGCTTCCTGGAGAAGATAGCATCTGAACTGAGTCTTGAAGGGAAAAAGAGAGTTGAGCAAATGAAGACGGGGCAGGGCGTTATACAGATAAGGAGACATGCTAAGTAGGGAAACGGATGGAAGAACGGAGTATGTGCGAAGAAAAGTGTTTCTGGAGAATAAAATACAAAGGATGAAGTCGGGGAAGTGAGGGCTGGGTGTTAAAAAGGAACCAGGTCATAGAAAAAGTCTTAAATCCCATGTTAAGGAGCCAGTACTTTCATCCATAGGCAATGGTAACCACCAAAGGATGTCTGTCAAGGAAGGAGCGTGGCCAGAACGAAATCTTAAATCTGAAGAGGGACATGTGGACTGGAAGGGAAATGACTGGGAAACAAGTTAGGAAGAAGCTGCTGCTGTGGGGGTGAGGGTAGAGAGCAGGCGACTGGTCTGACATCTCTTTAGGAGCTAAAACAAGGGCCACCTGACTGACAAAAGATCGCAGGAGCGAGTCTGGAAAACACAGGATACACAAGAAGGCCCCAAAGGTCCTCCCTGCCTGGAGTCAGTCAATAAAAGTCCATTGTAAGGAGAAACCAAGGCACAAGGACTAACCTTATGAAAAGTAAGGTGTCCCTTGGGCTTGGGACACCTGAACTAAAGAGAGTAGCCCTCCTCACAAGGAAACCCAGAAACCCTGAAAGAAATTCTTCTTGGCACTTTTTTTTTTTTTCATAAATTGACCTCTGTTGTCAATAATCTGTATGATTATGGGCTGTGTGATCACAGAAGACCCAATACCTTCTGTTTGCTCTAAAGGTAATTTTTGTCTTAATTTTTTTCAAGACATAAGTGCCACAAACATTTATAGGTTACATGATATTATTTTATAGCAAAAGAATGAGTGAAAGAAGAAGGGAAGAAAAAGGAGGAGAAAACTGAACCTGAGCCTGTCGTAGAATGAGTATGCTTTCACCTATCTTCCCAACCAGGCCCGCTTCAGTCCACCCTCCTCCTAGACCCTGCTTTCCCTGCTGGGGTGGAAAGTTGGCAGGCTGGTTGGTCACAGCGCAGAACACTCACCGGGCCACATTTTACCAGCAAGCATGGTCGCTGTGCCTGAAAAGGCAGCGGCCCCTGCTCTCCTCCTGTGAGACGGCCCCACCTCCACCTACTCACCCCTCCCCCCACCCTGGAGGTCGTACCTCCCTCTTTCTTCTCTGTGTTTCCATATGGCGCGGTGGATGAGTGAACCCTGTCCGGCTGTCCCTCTCCCTCTTCACAGCCTCGCGTGGAGCACCCTGGCCTCCTAGTTGAGACGTGGGGTGTGGGCCTAGAGACGGGGTAAATGGTGGTTGCTTGTCCACTTTAGCCTCAAGTCTAAGCCGCATGCTGCCAGGAGGGTTTTTTTCATCAGCATGTTAGTTTAGGGGCTGGACTCTTGCACAGCTATTAATAAAGTGGCACCTTTGTTCTCATTCTGTTATTGTACCTTGGGCGTATAACGCCCGGGGGAGGGGGACAGGGATGAAGAGAATGGGACAGAGTGGTTGTCAGGACAGGATATAACTGTTCCTGGGTCTCCCTCTGGTCAAAATCACGATATCGTGGGCAAACACACACGTCAGTTCCTAACGATTATGAAGAGGAAACCTCTTCCAGCAAGGATGAACACCACTGTGGAAACTTGATCTAGACGTGAGGTCTAGATCAAACATCAGAGGCCGTGGCCCTTTCTGATGTTTACAGTTATCTATCGTCATCCCTTTGGCCTGTGAAGTCCCAGGTCATATGCTGCCTGATCCCATGTTCTGACCTTGAAACTGTTTTGCTCAAGGAAATTATATTGGGGGACCAAATATGATGGCCAGTCAACTACTTTATTAGGCCCTGAGGTTAATAAAGGTTATGATTTCCCCAAATCCTTTCAGGGAAGGAGAGCAGTAAACAATATGTGAATAAAAAGGGACAGAAGCAAGTCCATATATTGAGTGCCCATTATGTGCTAGGCACGGTGCTGTTATTCTACTTGTATCATTTACTAAGAATTATTGGGAATGTGCTTTGCATGTCACAAGGCACCATACTGATGTCAAGTACACCTATTATAATAGTGGGGAAAGCATGGAGTCTAGTGGAAAAGACTAGTTTACATCCCAGCTCTGTACCTACTAGCGATGTGACCCTGAGCTACTTCATCTTTCTGGATATCTCCATCCTCGTATGTAAAAACTAAACAGGGAAGGACTGTATCTATCATGCCTGGGAGAATATCAGCAAAAGAACTTTATAAACTAGAAACACAGTGAAGCGTTTTAGAACATGGAGATTATTAATTAGAGGTCTTTTGTATGTGTGTGGTTGGGGTTTGGACTTGCCCTGTGAACCGAGGTCTGGTGAAGAGGAACGTGGGGAGAGACCACGCAGAACCATGAGGCCTGCAGGGTCCTCAGATGATTCCTATCAGTGTTTTCAGCTGTACATGAGCCCTGGCCTTGTAAGCTCCAGATTTTGCTAAGTCATTTAGGAGTTACATGCCTGCCAGGGAGGTGCCGGAGGAGCTTAACTTGCTGTGCTGCTCTTGTGAGTGTGAACTACACTTCTCAGGTACGACGGGGCTGGCAGGACTATTATAATATTTGGTGTGATGTTGCCTTCTATTATCACCACCTTACCCTCTCCTCTTCTCCCAAGCTGTGAGAATGGGAGAGGTGCTATATGGTTCATATGACTGGGCTGTATTTGAGGGTTTGGGGAAAAGATAGAGGTACATGCATTGTACCTTAATAAATTGCCCTTTGAGATGTGAAGGTCCTTTATACAGAGTTTGGTGGTACTGGACCACCCACAATTTACCAGAAACTGAAATATATGTTTGGGATTTTTTTTTTTTTCATCTGAAGATAGTGCAATATCTTTTGTCTTCAAAAGATAGTCAGTAAATGTTGAATAATTTTTTCTTAGATTTAGTCAGTTCACCATTCAAGGAGCTACCCAAGTGCTTAAAAATCGATCCCACTGTTGTAGAAAATCACCAGTAGGTATTGGCAGTGCCACGTGTGGTGGCTAATATCAACAGAAGGCCTCAAACCAGTGGTTCTCATCCTTGTCAGCACAGTAGACTCACCTGGGGAGCTTTGGGGACAACCACAATGCCTAGGATTCTTCCCAGAGGTTCTGGTTTAATTGGTCTGAGGAGGGTTCTAAAAATTTATATCTTTACTAATCACTGATACTGAAGGCTTGATTTTAATTCAAGTAGAGAGTCTCAATATTGACTGCATTAGAATCACCTGGGAAACCTGGAAAAATACTGATGCGTGGGTCACACTCTCAGTGTTTCTGATTGTGGCCTGGGTATCAGGATTTTTTCTTAAACTCCCTACTTATCTCTAATGGAGCCAAGGTTGAGAATCAACGACTTAGAGGGAGACAGAAGCATCTTTTTTTTTTTTTTTTTAACAAAAGTACGACTCCTAATTAACACAACCAGACTTAAATAAGAAGTTATGTAGGGCTACTCCTATTCTGTTCATTGTTTAATGTTCACTGAAGTACATTTTATTTAAAAAAAAATTTAATCAAATATCTCATCCTTTTGCATAAATCCTAGCCCTGAATATAATCTCAGACTTGAATAAATTGCTTCTTTCTTAACTTAAATCTTGGTTCAGACTCTCGCTGAGATGACTCATGATTTTTTGGCCGGTTTGTTGTCAAAAGTCTCTAAAAATTTATTCTCAACTTTCTGCCCCCTTTTTCTTGCCTCAACCATAAAGAGCCTCTGCCCCCTTTCCATATGGATTTATAGAGCTCTTCAAAGCCTCCATTTACTCTGCCTTTCTGAACATCAGTTAGGAAAATCAGCTACTCCTCTGACTCCCCAGTACCCCCTCTCTCCATTGAGCTAGAACATCCATATACATTTTGGTTTCAGCTTTTAAGTTCAACCCAAAATACTGTCTGAATTTTGCTTGGGATGCAATAACTATATTGATCACTTCAGAAGAAAATTAGTATCTGTGCTATATTAAGTGTTCCCATCTATGAAGACCATATACTTCTTTAATGTAGATATTCTTTAATGTCATTCAATAAAGTTTTATAATCTTCTCTGAAAGAGCTTGTATATATTTCATTATATATATTCCTAAATTGTTAAGGCATTAATTATATCTTTTAAAATCTAGTTGTTGCTAGTATATGATTTCTGTATATTGATTTTTTAACCTGGCAAACTTAGTATAATCTTATTAATTCAAATAATTTATCTGTAGATTCTTTTGGATTTTCTAAACATAGAATCATGTAATCGGGAACAAAAAAGACAGTTTTATTCTTCTTCAAAAACCATGCTATTTCTTTTTCTTCTCTTGCTGTGTTAAGATCTCTGATGTCCAATAAAAATGTCTAGTGAAAGTGGTAATGGAGGCATCTTTATTTTCTCGCTAATCTCAAAGGGAAACTGTTCAATTGTCATCTGTGTTTTTTTGCTGTAGATTTTTTATTATATCTTGTAGACATCCTTTATCAGGTAAAGGAAGTTCTCTTCTTTATCTTATATGATAAATTGCATGATTATTCCTAATTTTTCATCTTTCCCTGTGTTTCTGACTTCTGTCACATGACATTGCAATTCCTTCCACTTGAAGTGGCGTTTCCCCATGCCCAGGGATATTGGGCTTGGTTATGTGATTACTTTGACCAGTAGAATGTCAATAGAAATGTCTGTGTGCCGGTTCCAAGCCTAGGCCTTGGGAATTAACCTGTATTTCTACTTACTCTTTTTTTTTTTTTTTTTTTTGAGCTCTTTATTGGACTATAATTGCTTTACACTGTTGTCTGCTTACTCTTTTGTTGCTTCTGCTATCACAAGAAAACACATCCATGATAGCCTATTAGTGCAAATATGGACAGACTTGAACCTACCTAAAACTCAAAATCGAGCCTAGATTAACCAGTATAGATTAGCCAGCTATCAGGTGACCTGGCATTTTGTTACATTGCATTATTGTGTCAGTAGTTCACCATTATATCTAATTTGCTAATAACTTTTTAAAGTCACAAATGAATTTTGATTTGTATCAAGGATTGTCACTTTCTCTGAGATGAGTATTTTTTTCCCTTTAATCTGTTAATATGGTGATTACATTAATTTGTTTTCCTAATGTAAAGCAGTCTTGTATTTCTGGAATAAATCCTACTTGGTTATTATATATTCTAGTTTTTATGAATTTCTTGATTTGGTTGGTTAATTTTGTTTAGGATTTTGGCATCAATGTTTATGAATGAGATTCCCTACTATTTTCTTGAATTGAGTTTGTCAATCTGGCTAGCAACTTTACAGTAGTCTTATACAATAAAAGATGGGGATCACTCCTTCATTTTCTGTTCTTTAGAAGAAATCCTATAAAATTGAAATGATCTTTTCCTTACATAATTTTAGAACTTATAGGTGAAGAAACTGGGACTAAAATTTTCTTTGTGGGAAAATTTTTGAATATTGCTTTACTTTTATTTACAGGTACGTAAATATTCAGGTCTTCTGCTTATTCTTCAGTCAGTTTTAGTGTTATATTTTCCTAGGAATTTGTTGATTTTATCCAAATTATTCATAACACTTGTTTATCTGTTTGACATCTACAGCAATTGTTGTGTTCTTCATTTCATTCCAGAGGATGATTACTTGTAACTTCTCTCTTTATTAGAATTTTGATCAATCTCACCTGTTATAAAGTTTTCTGAACTATCATCTTTGTAAAGAATAAACTTTGACTTTCTTGGTTTTCTTTGTTGTGTGTTCTCTCTGTTTTATTCATTTCTATTCTTGTCTTTACTATTTCTTTCCTTCTACTATATCTGCATAATTTCAATACTTTGAAATTTGTTGAGAACGGCTTTATGGATCAACATAGAGTAAGTTGTTCACGTTCTAGCCACTTTTAAAGAATGTACAGTATGCAGTTGCTGGGCATTGTGTTCTGTGTGTGTCAGTTAAACCACGTCTGTTAATCATGTTCACATCTTCTGTATCTTTACCAGGTTACTGTTATCATTGTTGCTGTCACTTACTCCTACGATTGATGGAGTTTGTTCTTTCTCCTGGTAGTTTTGTAAATTTTTGTTTTATAGGCACTATGAATTTCAAATCATTATATCTCCCTGGTTAATACAACCTTTTATCTTTATGAAAATGTCCTCTTTATCTTTAGCATCTTTTTTTTCTTTTGACTTTAGGTCCATTTGGTCTGATGTTAAGGTAGTTACACTAGCTGTCTTTTGATTAGAATTTGCCTGGTATGTCATTTTCCATCCTTTTACTTTTAGTTATTCTATAGTTATATGTTGTAGATGTACATTTTGTAAATAGTACATGGTTAGCTTTTTAAAATCCATCCTGATATTTTTGTCTTTTATTTGAAACTTTTATCCATTTATATTTAATGAAATTGCCAATATATTTATATTTACATTTACCATTATATTTTTTGGTTTCTTTTTGACCCTCCCTTATGACCTTCTTTTTCTGTTAATTATTTTTATCTTATTCAAGTTTTCCCCAATACTACTTTGGAACTTATGTTCTATGTGTCTGTTCTTTAGGGGCTACCTGGGAATTACAGTAGGTCTGTGTAATGTATCAGAGGCTGAAGTTAATATCTTTATATTCCCCCAAGACAAAAAATTTAGAAGAGTTAAACTCCATATCTACCCACTACCCAACTTATATGCCATTGCTATAGTGTGTTCTAATTCAGTCTTAAAAAAAACCCAAAAATCCTTTAGGTAATGCTAGTGGTTATAACAAGTAAATCCTGGAATCTTGGTGGTTTTTCTATGAAAGCTTATTTCATACTCATGTTCCTGTCCAGTGGGGGATATTTCTGGTTGGGCTGCCTTCTGTGTGGCTGTTGAGGGATTCAGGCTCCTTCCATCCTGTGGCTCTACCCTCTTTTTTTGTCTTTCCCTCACCCTCCATTAAGCCAGCAAATGGGAGAAGGTATAACCATTTCTTAACCACTTTACACCAGAAGTAACTCATGTAACTTTCGCTCAAATGCTAATGACCAAGATGTAGTCACGTGCCCATATCTAATTGCACTTAACTCAGGTTCCTTATGAGAAAATAGATCAGTGGTAACTACCTCACAGCATTTTGTGAACATGAATCTCAGTGTATGGCTGAGTATTTAGTAAATGTTCATTATGTGCCAGGTCCTGTACAAAGTGCATGGTTTTTATCATCTGATATAATCCTCACAGTAACTTGTAATGTAGGAGCTACTTCATTTCCATCATCAGACAAAGCAACCAAAGCTTCAGGTGAAGTGACTCTCTCATCTGGAATGTAGCCTGTAGTTACTTCTCTCCCCTGCCAATCTTTTCATAACAGAAGACTCCTTCAAGGCTAAGTAACTCTGGGAAGCCTCTTCTGACTCCTCCCATGCCTACTTATTTTCTTCTCCTATTTTCACATCTAAACCATACTATTTGCATTTATATGAGTCACTTATATGTTTCTCTGTTTGTTCCATGTGAATTAATATTGTTTTCTCAACTAAATGGTAGCTTCCTTGATGGCATGTAACTTGTCTTACACTTAATTTATTATCCGCAAACCGTAAGCTCAGAACACTGCACACAGAAAGGTCCTAATGCTTTTTGTTGATAATGCCTGAGGCTTTTTTTTTTAATTCTTCACAATTTTAACACAGTGCTAAGCAATTAAAGCATACTCCAGAAATTGTGTTGACTGATGGATGTCTATCTTTATATGCAGGATTTGCAAAATGTCAAGGTGGCCACAAATAAAGTGGTCTAGACTGCCATGGACTTAATTATATGATTTGGATTTTAATTCCCTGGGCTTTACCTCTCTAATCTATAAAATCAGGTATCTGTACTCAATATCATGGGTATCTTTTACTTCTAAAATTCCATAATTTTGTGGAGTCTGGGGATAACAGATATATTAAGTTCTTACATGATTAATTCATTTAATCCTTGCAACAAACCTGTTGGTAAGTAACTATTATCCCAGTTTTATAGATGAAGAATCTGGGGCTCAGAGAATCTGAATAACTTGTATAAGGTCACACAGTTGCTAAATGGAAGATTTGAGAATCATGCCTGGATCCCATAGAAACCAGAGCACACGTTCTCCCTCCTTTACCACTCAGCCTCCTAAAAACCTCTGCCTTAGCAGTAATGGAAGATTTTTATCAGATTTCCTTTAACTACTTTTCCTCTAAATGGACTGTCTCAAGCCTGACCATGTCAGAGAAAATCCTCAGGCTATTAGATCACAAATCAGTCGCTGGCAGCTCCTCTTTGCAAGGTGCCTGTTGGGCTCATTTTAATTTGTCATTCATTAAGTCTGGAGGAATGGAAGGAGAGACATCTTTGACTTTGCAGGAGCCAGAAGAACAAAGTTATTACCCAAACTCGACGTAAGCACTTGAGTTTCGTTTAGGTTTGAGATTTTGGCAAAAGTTCAAAGCTTTCCATTTCCTGTGAAGCCATTACCCATTCCTGTCAGGAGATCAGTAAATTTTGAAAGAGATTCCAGAGCTGATGGATGATGAGTCACGGACGTCCGGACTCCATAGAGCCTTGCTTGAACAAATGAAATGACCAGATACGATCCTGCGGCTTCTTTGTGTCACATGGACGTTTGCCATCAAACATGACATGGAACTGGGTTGTTAATGCCAATGGATGAGAGGACAGAAAATTGTAAAAGGGACACTTAGAGGAGTGTCCAGAGGATCTCCTGGGACTTTGGTCTGACTTTGCTTCATGATACTCTCGAGTGCTACAGAAACATCAAGGGTGTGTCAGGCACAGCTCAGGGTAGTGGGTAAGGATATGGGATTTGGAACAGGCTGGCCTGAGGTCAGATTCTACTTCTGCCATCTACTCATGAACTTGACCAAGTTACCTAACCTCTCTAAGCTTCACTTTGCTCATCTATAAAGTAAGTATAATATCATCAGGATGGGCTGTTTGTGAAAGCAAAATGAAATAACATATGTGAAGAGGTTAGCACAATTTCTAGAACACAGTAAATGCTCTGTAAGTTGTAGGATTTTTTTAAACATTAAAATATCATGTTTTCAAAGCCTTGATCCTCCTTATCTTTTCAGCTGAGGGGACTGAGGCTCAGACAAGTGAAATAAACAGGTCCTTCATTTTACAAGTGATGCAGAGGAAGAGGGGAACATATATTTCTTGACACACAAAATATCTCTCCCCTATTTCTTGACTGAACTAGCTGGAGAACACTTCCAGCTTCCTTTCTTCATCTGATCCAGGGTGAACAGAAAGCAGGAGGATGAGAAGAGCAGGACAGCCCTGAGTGTCTTCGAGGTATTGGAGGTCTCTGTCAGGCTGGGCCAGGTCATACTAGGTGCTTGTTATACTTTATGGAACTTCAACTTATGACTTCATACTGGTTTGTTTTGTTCTGTTTTGTTTATTTTGGCACTTCTGATGCCTTAGACAACTAGGCTGTAAAAAGTTTCTGAGGGAACTTTGGGAGAGAGAAAACCTCTTTCTGGTTTGTCCCTGGCCTTTAGCAGTCTGGCTCTATTTCAGGTAGTTGACATTTTCAGCCTGGGGCAGACCTGAGAGGCAAGTTGATTTTGTGCTGGGAGAAATTGCCCTTGGTTGTCAAAACTTCACAGAAAACTGGAAACTGTCTTAAAGTTTCACTAAAGTATCAGGGTAAATGCCATTGAAATCCAAATTCTAGAAAACAACAAAAATAATAATAAGAAATTTCATGTTGCATTTGTTTTCATACTATTTTTTTATAGCCTGGAGTATCAATGGAGTAAAATGTTCCTGGCTAAAAGGATTAGCTCTTTGCGGTCAGGTTTGACTGCCATAAAGCAATTCTGTCTTCCCGTGAATGACCTCTCAGGCCAATATCCTTTACTTAAATTCAGTGTTGGGGCTACCAGAAAACATCAAGAAAAGGACCAAGATCTGTATAAAAATGTGTCAAAGTGTTGTTCTCATGAACTACAAGAAATACAGTGATGATATACATTACAACTTGTATTTTAGATTAGATTTATATGGTTTTATTGGTTGTTATATCTGTGTGTACATCAAATATATCCACTGTGTGTGTTATATCTGTGTGTGTATGTATGTTACCACAGTGATCACTGCAGATGGATTAATTACTTATTCAATAAATAAGTATTGAGGCCTTAATATATGCCAGGCACTCTTCTGTTCAGTCTGCTGCTGTGTTTGTTTTATAGATAATAATGTCCCTAAAACTTCTTCCACACCATCAACTGACAGGAATTGAGAGAGAATATTTAACTCATTTTAAGCAACTTTGGTAGAAGTAGGGTCTCCACTGAAAGCTCATGTTTCCATTTATCAACATAGATTCCTTAAAACGATGAGAACATTATGTCCAAAGCACATGCTTCCTTATAAGGAGAAATCAGAGGGAGCTATGTTTGTCCAAGGTAGCAACAACCAGATTTCTACTGATTAGCTAAAATTAAGGTATTCAGGTCATGGTACTGTAATTTTTCAAAATGAAATCACTTATTCAGATATCTAAGTCTCCTCTGCTTTTAAGAGAACTTGATCTACAAATGAACTGGTAAATAATTCTTCTTCTACAATGGAATTATAACATATACTGAAATATATATCAGCTGTTAACAAAAGAATTTCTGTGCTCAATTAGATTTTTTTTAATTAATTAATTAATTGGCTGTGTTGGGTCTTCGTTGCTGTGCATGGGCTTTCTCTAGATGTGGCGAGGCGGGGCTACTCTTTGTTGCAGTGCATGGACTTATTGCAGTGGCTTCTCTGGTTGCAGAGCATGGGCTCTAGGCGTGCGGGCTTCAGTAGTTGCAGCACGTGGGCTCAGTAGTTGTGGCGCACAGGCTTAGTAGCTCTGTAGCATGTGGGATCTTCCCAGAGCAGGGATTGAACCTGTATCCCCTGCACTGGTAGGCGGATTCTTAACCACTGTGCCACCAGGGAAGTCCCTCAGTTAGATTTTAAAGCTTTTTAAAAAGCAGAACTATCATACATTCTTTACCTTAAGAGAACACTGTGAGATAAAAAATAATTGGTAGATAAAAGATTCTAGTTTATCACATTATATGTTTTAAATATATGTATTAATAATATTTATAGAGCACTTGTTAAGTGCCAGGTACCAGTGCTGAGTTCCTTGGATTCATTACTTCATTTAATCCTTATAATATCACAATGAAATAGATGTTATTCTTATTCCTTTTTAGTGGCTGAAGAATGTTAGGGATAGAGAATGTAGGTAACTTGCCCACAGTCATGTAGCTGGTCAAGTGGTAAAGCCAGGCAGTCTGTCTGCAGAGCCTGCCCTCTCCAGAAGCAGCAGAATGGAGCAGAGGAACATGGGCCTTGGAGACAGAGAACATCTCAGGTTAGAATTCTGACTCCACCACTTACAGGCTGTGTGTGACCTTGGGCCACACTATATATTCAACACTACTGTGGTGCAGACTGTTTGGCTGGTAGACAACACTATATTGATTAGGAATCATGCCAACTGAGTCACTGTGTGGTGCTGCATACAAGATACCTATATTAACTCATTAATACAGTACAGAGATGCACTGGTAAATGTGTAACCACAAGGCCTTTGAGGAAAAGAGCTCCCTGATTGTTGGATGGTGTTTGCCGATTTCTGTGGTGTAAATACTCCTTTATGGCTGATTTCAGGGTGGGAAAACTGAATGCTGAGTTGGAAGGAGATACACCCAATCTTGTCCTCCGAGCTGACACCACCAGGCTCCAGCACACCACTGAGGGAGACTCCTTCTAATGCGCAACTCCAGGTAAGCTTCTGGGTATGTAGTTCAGGTCTTGAGAGTGAGTGAGAACATCTGGATATCAGGCAGATCACAGTACGATGGTGATACAGTTTACCTAAATGCCTGCAAGGAGGTTGATCACAGCATTGCTATGGCAAAAAACTTGGACCAAACTCAAAGACAAAAAGTAGGGGATTAGGAGATACTACAGTGCAGTGCTGAGGTACTCAAAACATTCACCAGAGTGAATTTGAATCAATGAATGAAATTATATTTTTATTGCAGTTGAGGGTCATACTGTCACAGATACATGCAACAGGTAGAACGTTGTTTTGGGTGGGCACGTAGACTAGGAATAGAAAGAAACTGCATTTTAGAGGTAGGAAGAGTAGCATAATGCCAAGCCAATGCCAAAAAAAAAGATTTAGTGTTTACTATAAAATAAGGCAGCTTGTCCTATTAGCAATACAAAAATATTGTATGGCAATTAATAATATTAGGTACACAGTAATGAAGTGGGACTAGATGAATATTTTTTTAAATTAATTTGTTTATTGGCTGTGTTGGGTCTTCATAGCTGCACACGGGCTTTCTCTAGTTGCGATGAGCGGGGGCTACTCTTCATTGCAGTGTGTGGGCTTCTCATTGTGATGGCTTCTTTTGTTGCAGAGAATGGGCTCTAGGCATGTAGGCTTTAGTAGTTGTGGCACACGGGCTTAGTTGCTTCGCAGCATATGGGATCTTCCTGAAGTGGGGATCGAACCCATGTCCCCTGCATTGACAGGCGGATTCTAGGAAGTCCCAGGACTGAATGAATATGGCAAAGCTCTTAGCATAGTGCCTGGTACATAGTAAGTGTTCAGTATACATTGGCTGTAGTTATTATTGTGATCAATTACAGTGTCCCATAAGATAGAATAATAATCATTAGGCTTTTATAGAAGATGTATTGACATGAAAAGATATTCTGGAAAATTCTGGAAAATATGCGTAAATATAGTGTTTTTTGATAATAGGGAAGTATCTGAAACATCATAACTGGTTCTTTATGGATGGCATGATATTGGTCATTTTAATTTCCTTGCTGTGTTTGTGAAGCTATCCAAGTTTTTCTACGATGAATTTGTCTTTTTTTAATGAAAAATACTTTATTTAAATTAAAAAACAAAACAGCCGTATAATTATTTATCTCCTTGTTTCTTTAGAAGGAAAATCAATTCTTGTTTGTGGTTCAACACTGAACAATCCAGCACACCTTTTCCTTGTTAGTTTTGTTGAATAGTAGACTGGTTAATACCTAGACAGAGGGCTTGGATAATATTTTGACTCCTATACTACCCCATGAACTCACATGGCTGAAAAACAGAGCAAGCCCAGAGAATGGGAAATGTAGCTGGGAAAAGTTAGAAAAGCATAAAGAATCACCTCAGGTCCTTTGTCTATTTTTTATCTTAAACTACATCTTCATATTTAAACTAGATTTTGGACCACATGTCCAGTGTGGCAATCTCTGTCTTTCGGTTGGAGTGTTTAGAGCATTTACATTTAATAAAAGTATTAGTATGGTTAGGTTTAAATTTATCATCTTTCTGTTTCTGTCCTGTTTGTCCCATTTGTTATTGTTCCTTTCTTTTTCCTACCTTCTTTTGGACTGAGTTGTTTAACAATTCCATTTTGTGTCCACTGGTGGCTAATTAGCTATATATGCCTTTTTCTGTTTTTTATTTGATTGGTTGCTCTAGGGTTTACAATATGCATTTTTATTTATATATGCATATCACAGTCTGCTTTATACTTCATTATAGCAGGAATCATAAGTCCCATATTCTTTTTTAGAGCCTAGGTAGTAAGTAAGTTGATTAGAATTAATGAGTGAGACATGACAAATGAAAATTCAATCAGTGAATCCTTATGTGAGGTAGAGAATAGACCTACTTTTCACTGTAGGAGTACCTGAGCAGATTTTATTATAAGACTTTTCATCCTTTTGTTCTAGAGTTCTAGAGAAGCAGTGCAATATAATAGAAGGAGAATGTGCTTTGGAATCAGGCCATCTAAGGTTAAATACTCTGGGCCACCACTTTCTGTTGTGTGACTTTAGACGAATTACTTGAAATGTGTGAACATCTTCTGTAAAAAGGGGATAACACTATCCATTCTTCAGGAACTTTATGAGGATTAAGTGGCATCATATGTGTAAATGCTTTAGTAGTGGAGAGCACATGCTTATTAGTAAGTGATAGTAGTTTTCAGTTGGGAAGATGTGTTCATCTTCATTTAGTAATTTTTAAAAAGCTTCTTTTTGTCAAACTTATATTGGAGTTGAAATGAATTTTATTTCTCTTATGCTCCCCCACACGCCCACCTGCCCCCCAAAGAAGTCAGGCTTCAAATCCTGGCTCTGACACTTTACTACTTGAAGTCAGATAAATCACAAAATTTCAAGTCTTTGCTTCCTCCTCCATGAAATGGAGATAATTTCATCATAATTTTTTTAAAAAAGTGATTGTGAGAATGAGTAGAACTCTCTTTTTAAAATGGTTGTACCAGTAGTGTATCCTTATCCAATATAATGTACTATGAAGACTTAGATAATGATGATAAATCTTGGAGTTTGTTACCATGTACTTACCCAAACATGGATAATCCAGACATGGATTGTTCCCCCAATGATCTTGCCATTGAGTTGGAGGGAGATGGATGAAAATTTGAGATCATATCTAGCAATAATGGGTAGCATGTCATTACCAGAGAAGGAATATAAGCAAAAAATGCTAAAATATTTCAGGGAAGGGAGAAGTTTGTGGACTCAAAGGATAAGAAAAGGCTTCCATCTTGGTGAAGGGGTACATGACCAGGTTCATAAAGATAGGTAGGAGTCATGTGAGTAAAGCAGAAAGAGGGAGAAGAGGCCAGGTGGAGGGCTATAGCAGAGGATTGGGGTGAGCAATGTGGAGGCTGATGTGCTTATCCCAGAACATAGAATCCACCAAACAGTGCAGCTGGGGTATGATCTCATAGTGAGAGACAGGGCCAGACACGTACACCAAGGCCTTGAATCCTCAGTGAGGAATCTAAACATTTTTCTGTAAGCTAAATGTTTTGGGAATGGAGTAGGATAGAGAGAGATTGGCACTATATAAGGAAAGGTGTGTTAAACTTAATCAGACCCCATATTTGTTGTTTCCATTAAGGTAACATCTAGCCAAGAGCATCATTCTATCAAATTAACATCTTGCAACCTACAAACATGTTTTGATAAATATAGTAATTTTTCCAGAGTATGGCAAAACATTTTTATATAACCCTGTTTATCTGGAGTAGTCAACTAGTTTTAAACTAAATGTGCATATTTTATATATTATGTAGAAAACAGTACATCTCTAAAGAATATTTGTTCCACTTCGTTGGAAACATTACATAAGCACCACATACTTTATCAAAATTGAGTATAGAATCTGAGTTAGAAGACACTTTTCTTTCCTGCTTTCCCATAAACTACCGGCACTGGAGATGGATTATTCTAGAACAAGGTTTGGGCTCCGATTTAAGAGACACTCCACAGGCTTTCACTTTGGCTCTTTCCAGTCTGCGGCTTTTTTATCCTGTTCTTTGTTGACGAGTTTCCTCCTCATAAGGGAAAATGTGGGTAGCAAAGTTTTGCAGGTGAAGTAAAAGTTATTTTTAGCTTTTATTTTATAAGCTACTGGGGAAAATTGCATTTCATTTACCATATGTCATAACAGCTCTAGATAGAATGGAAAACTATTGGACCTGAGGAACGTGACGATCCAGGCCAGTAATATAAATGCTGTCAATCCCAAAACACTCAAGGACAGTACTCACTAGAATAATTATTTTACTTAAGCTATGACTAGTTCGGTTAACTTGGCAGCCTTGAGTTGAAGTTCATTTCGGTTTTGAAAAACACTCAGGCAGGCTGGTGGAATTAACTAGTTGTTCGACTAAGTGGACTCCCAGTGTGAAGAAACTAGTCAATTTAATCAAAATGTCCCTGCTGACTGTGCATGCAGAAGTATACGCAGACCCTTGAACGTGCTCTCCTGGCTGTTCTTTATTAAATGAAATAACAAACGTAAAGACTTTTATAAAATGTAATATGAATAGCAGATGATATAAAATGGGCCAGAAAGCAAGCAGTTTTTGCCCTGGGATTAGTACTCAGCAGTCTCACTCACAGAGTTTGGACCCTCTGAATATACTTGCCAGATTACTGCTTAAACTCACAGTCCACTTGGGTCTTCCTGACTATATCTGCTAGGATATTTCTGGTCATTCTATGTAGAGCCAAAATGTTTTGAGGATCTACTCTGTTCTATACATGCCTTTATGCATATGAAGATTACATTTTCCACTTAAGAGGAAAAAAACAGAAAATCAGATCATCTGTAACATGCTCTAACGATGGACCAAAATATTTTCTGCCTGGGATGTATCATTGCCAGTTTTCTTGTGTCAAAGGAAAGAGAGAGGGAGGGAAGGAGGGAAGAAGGAAAGAAAAAGAAAAGAAAGTCATTGCATATTAGAGAAGAAAAACATTAAGTGGAATCAGCATGATATAAAATAAGTAGTAAATCGAACCAAGTCAAAGTAAGGACTCAGCCCCCTTCTAATCCTAAGAACCTCTGGGTCTCGGAAACAAAATCATTTCTTAGCATCCTCCTTCCTCCCTCTTTTGTACCATTTTATTAAGATGCTATGGTGATTCTTTTTAAAGAAAAGGACAGATTTTTAAAGACGCGGGATATATTCAGTAGCATGCAGAACTCTAGAAATAGGAGTTCTGAATGCTAAGCCTGAATGTTACCGTCTTTTGGGAAATGGGTTCAGTAGATGAGTCCTCCTTATTGTGGAGAAAGAGGAAAGTTGAACAGTTTGAAGACTTCTTAGCAGTGAAACTCGACTCTGAAGAGCCTTTGAGGTGAGTGAAATGAATCAGAAACATATGGATTATATTTCGCTTCAAGTGCCTCAGGGCTCAGAGTGTTTGGCTAAGTACATTTTAGGTTTTTCCCAATACAGAATTGAAAAAATACGATTGCCTGAAGCAGTTTCCCAAGCCCAACTTGTACTAGGATTCAGTTCAAGAAATGTCTTGCCCCACTTCCATTAGAAATGCAAATGAGCCTAAGCATCAGAATTTTCGGAATGCTCTCAGGGAATGCATGGCTGATCTGTAGGAGGAAGCTGTATAGATAGCATCATTATGAGAAGAGAAGGAGAGAAGAAAGAGAGAGAGAGCGAATACCCTCTCTTCAACTATCCAGATGATGAGCTATCAAATTCAACTACTAGAATCTTCTCTCTTTGTGCTAAAGCATTATTTGTGTCCTTTCCAGTTGCTTCTTACCTCAGCAAAGGCAGTTCACAGTGGTGTTTGAACCTCTGAGTGTGAGAGAGGTCCTTAGGTTGTCTCCAGTGAAGGTCACTAGAAAAGACTGGTCCAGAGGATCACACCAGAAACCTGTCAGATCCTCCAAAAAAGGAGAGACTAGTACTATTGCTAAAATGAATACAAGATACATATTTCTTCCCTACTATAATGACATTGGTGGTATTGAGACTAAATTTTAGTTGATTTACCTAGGACTCAAATAATAGAGATTATAATAATGTCAGATATTTACTTAATATGAATAACCTGATTTTGATAAATTTTATGACCTCATCCCTAGACATGCTGATTCATTTTCTGGAATAGGGTATGGATATTTAGTGTCCAAGACAGAAGATGTGCACTAGGAAATGCATTTCAGGACTGTTGGGAGTAGCATTCTTTCAGTAAATAAAAAATGTTCCTAAGCAGCAAAATGGAAAAATAAACTGTACAATTTTGTACTATGTCATACAGTGGAAATTCTCTACAGCAGTACAATGGGCTGTACACCAGTTATGAACACATGATCATGGCAGCGTCTTAGAAACGCATGGAGTGGACACTCCCACTGAAACAACCACTCCACTTGCCTCTGGAGACCAGATGTAGCTGTCATTGCTGCCACCTCCCATCGTTAAGAGAGATGTTTGCTGTCCTTAGGGTGAGGGTGTCTGATTGGCAAGCCTGGCCCCTGCTTTCAAGGCAGCCTGGTAAAACAAATCTCTGTTACTTTTAAACTCTCTGGTGGTAGGTAGAGTAAAGTCTAGATTGTGAGGAAATTTCCAAAGTAGAGGAAGGAAGATTGGATGCTGGTAAGTTGAAAAGAATACTAACCATTACTATAAACTCCAGAAGAAAGACATGAGAGACAAGAAGCGGGAGTGAGTCCGAAAACCAGTGAACCCATTATTAAGTCTAAATAAGCTATAGTTGATGCTTTAAACATGCCAGTAACACACTAGAATTTTAACTCCTAGATAGTATCTTATGGGGGATGAAGAAGAGGTGGGGAATTAAATACATATATCTTTTGTCCAGTTTTGGAGAGTAATATGTGTAATGATTAACTCTAGGGATTGACAAAAAAAAAGTCTAAATATTATATTTAAAAATGTAAGGATGGGGGAGAAAAGTGAATAGATGGAGCACAGAGGACTTTTAGGACAGTGCTCTGTATAATACCAAAATGATTTAGTCATCATTATATGTCCAAGCCCATAGAATGTGCAGTGCCAAGAGTGAGCCGTAATGTAAACTATGGCCTTTGGATGATTATGATGTGACAATGTAGGGTCATTGGTTATAATAAACGTACCAGTCTGGTGGCAGATGTTGATAATGGGGGAGGCTATGCATGTGTGGTTGCAGGGAGTATATGGGAAATCTCTGTACCTTTCCTTCAATTTTGCAGTGCACTTAAACTGTTCTAAAAAAATAGAGTCTTAAAAAATTGTAAGGGGACTTCCCTGGTGGCACAGTGGTTAAGAATCCGCCTGGCAATGAAAGGGACACAGATTCAGTCCCTGGTCTGGGAAGATGCCACATGCCACGAAGCAACTAAGCCCATGCACCATAACTGCTGAGCCCTCGCACCCAGAGCCCGTGCTCCGCAATGAGAGAAGCCACTGCACTGAGAAGCCTGTGCACTGCAGCAAAGAGTAACGCCCACTCGCCACAAGTAGAGAAAGCCTGCATGCAGCAACGAAGACCCAATGCAGCCAATAAATAAAATTAATTAATTAATTTTAAAAAATTAAAAATTGTAAGGATAATTGCTTGGGGTGGTAATTAGAATGGGCCACAAGAATGACTTCAGAGGTGCTGGTAACGTCGTACGCTAATTACATCCATGTGTGAAAATATATAAAGCTGTATGCTTGTGATATATTTTACTTCAGTAGAGGTTTTTGTATTTTATGAAAGAGCAATACCGGTACATGGTAAAAAACAAACAAAAAATAACACTGTGTTTGAAAGTATAGAAAGACATGGAGTAAATAGTATGTCTCCCTATACCTCAGACCCACAGTGTTCTATGCCCCCTGCCTAGAGGTAATGCTGTAATAATTTCTTCTAAATCCTTTCCAAGATATTTTAGAATTGTGTGTATTCAAGTTTGTGTGTATGTGTGTGTGTGTGTATATATATATATTTATATATTTATATACATATATACTTATGTGTATTTCCCCCTCTTTCACATAATCAGTACACTATTACAGTTCTACATTGTGTTCTTCATCTTGCCGATTGGGTTGATGTGCCACCTCCTTTTCAAGGGCTGCATGGAAATCATAGATTCTATTGTATGGTTATACCATTTTTTACCCCTAGTTTGTGGCTACTCAAAGCAGTACGGCAGAGAATATCTGTATTAATATGGCATTGTATGAATGTATTACGTATCAGTTATACATATATGTATGAATATATGTACATAAACATATGAAATTACTAGATCAAATGGTAGATGCCTTTCTAATTTTGATCTCAACAAATTGCTCCCTGAAAATATTGTACTGTTTATATTTCACCAATCAGTGAAAATACTGTTCCTCCTTGTCTTTACCAGCACAATATACTGTCAAAGTTTTTCAACATGGCCAATCTGATAAATGAAAAATGTCACTTGTTAATTTTAGTTTGCCTTTATTCAACTAACTAATTGAATAGTAGTTAGAATTTCTTTCTTGTGCTTCATAGCCCTTTTTATTTATTTTTTTGTATATTCTTGTTTTGCTCATTTTTATAGTGACTTGCCATTTCTTTATTAATTTTTATTGTGGTAAAATATACATAACATTTACCATTTTCACTATTTTTAAGAATACAATTCAGTGGCCTTAAGTACTTTCACATTGTTATGCAACCATCAGCACTATCCAGTTCCAGAACTCTTTCATCATCGCCATCTAAAACTCTGTACCCACAAAACAGTAACTCCCCATTGCCTTATTAATTTTATGGGTTCTCTATATATTAAGATAATTGATGATTTATCATTTAAATCCTCTTAATAATCCTCTGAAGTAGGCAGTTGCTTGTATGATTCATTCCAGTCAAACTTTTACCCTTGGCACTCAACTAAATCTGCTCTTACCAAGGTTGTCAGTGACCTCCATATTGCTAAATCCAATCATCAATTTCATTTCTCATCTTGCCCTATCAGCAGAACTTGACACAATTGATCACTTCATCAAATAAAACTTTTTACACTTGGATTCCAAGGAGCCATAATCTCGTGGTTTTTCTTTTATCTTATTTGCTGCTGCATCTCAGTATCCTTTGTCAGCTCTTCTCCAAGTTTTCTAATGTTTGGAGAGGGCCAAGTCTCAGTACTTACTTCTCTTCTTTGTCTATACTTAGTCCTTTGGTGATCTCTTCCAGTCTTATGGCTTAAATAACATCTATATGCTAATGACTACCACATTTATAACCCCAACCCAGATGTCTATCATGAACGCCACACTTGTATATTTAACTGTCTCCTCAATGTTTTTACACAAATATTTAATAAATATGTCAAAACTAACAGGTTCAAAATTGAATTCATAGATTATAGCTTCTGATAATAGTAGAACAATTTGGTTGGACTTTCCCTCCAATAAACAGCAATTTAAAACTGTGCGCAAATATTATTAAAACACATTTGAAAGCACTATAGCACAAACAAATGTAGAAAGAAGCTATAGGGAAGTAGTCCCTTGAAAAAATAGGAATTGTGTATGGTAATATGTGCATTTTTGTGGCTGTTTGCCTGAGGGCACTCCCTGATCCACATGAAGCAAAACTAGAGAGTCACAGACTTGCTGAATTGAGGTGTCAAAGGACAGAGTTTTGGGCTAGCAGAATGACCTGAAAATTAAAGGTGGGAGAAATAACAGAAAGGAGGGGCTGCAGAGGGGTCAAACCCCCAAAATAACTCTTATGACTGTTGAGTAATCATTGAATTGTGCATCTTAAGGGAATATTCCAGGGGCCCTGCAGAAAGAATATATGAAGGCTAAAAGAACTAAGAGGAAATCTCAGCTGCTTCTCACTACAGGAAAGACAGTTTTGGGTTTGAGTCGATGCCCTTCATAGGGAGATAATGAAATCCGAAGTCTCTACAATTTACTACACACTGTCCAGCATGCAGTAAAAAAAAAAAAAAAAAAAAAAAAGCTAGACAGATGACGAAACAGAGAATTGAGATCCAGCTCAGGGAAAGAAAAAAAAAAAAAAAAAAAGCAATCAATGGAAATGACCCCGAGGTTTTTCAGATGTTGGAATTAGTAGATAAGAACTTTAAGGCTGATATTATATATATTTCAAGGAAATAAAGAAAGTTGTATTCATAATGAATAAACATGAGAAATCTGGCAGAGTAATTACAATTTTAAAAGAATACAATAATTGAAATTAAAATTCTGTAACATGAGTTTAAAAGCATATTGAAGATGGCAGGAAAAGAGTGAATTTGATGATGGATCAATAGAAGTTAGCCCGTTTAAAAAAGAGTAAAAAAGTGCTTAAGCAATTTACTTCATCAACCTATGAGAATATATCAAGCAGTGTAATATATGTGTAATTCGAATCCCAAAAGGAAGCAGAATGGTGCAGAAAAAAACATTTGAAAAAATAATGGCAGAAATTTTCCAAAATTTGGTGGTAAAACACTAAAATTTCAGATGCAATAAGCTTAGTAAAATGGAAATTAGAGAATATTTTGAATTAAATGATAATAAAAATACATGTGAAATGTGTGAGGTGCAGTTAGAACAGTGATTAGAGAGCAATCTGCAGCTGTAAGTGCTTATATTTTTTAAAGTTTTAAAATTAATGATCTGAGTTTCCACTTTAGTAAGCTAGAAAATAAGAGCAAATTAAACCCAGTATGGTAGAATGAAAGAAATAATGAATACAGAAATCAATGAATTTGTAAATTGAGGAAGAATTTAAAGTCAATTGTGTTTCTACATACTACCAACAAATTAATTTTATTCATGTATAGTATCTTCCAAAAATAACAGATTTAGAAATAATTTTTATGCAAAAGACTCATATCCTGAAGACTGCAGAATATTACTGAGAGAAATTATTGAAGACCAAAACAAATGGAGAGATATACCATGTTCATGAATTAGAAGACTTAATATTGCAAAAATATCCATTCTTCTCAAATTGATCTATAGATATAACACAATCCCAATCATAATCCCACCAGGACTCCTTATAAGAATTTAGAAGGTAATCTTAAATTTTTTATGGAAATGCAAAGAACTTAGATAAGCTGAAGAAAAGGAAGAAATAAAGTTTAAGAACTTACACTCTCTGACCTCAAGACTTTTTATAAAGCTATAGTAGTCAAGGCAATGTGACATTAGATATAGAAAGACAGATCTATAAGGACAAAAAAAGGACCTTAACCATTATTTCATATCAAAATCAAAGATGCATTTGAGAAGAGTCATAAACTATAAAATCAAAAACTATAAAATCTTAGAAGAAATTATAAGAGAGTATCTTTGTTACCTAGGGTTGGTCAAAGATTTCTTAGAAAAGACAAGGAAAACAATTACCATAGAACAGCAACAACAGAAAAAGTAAATTAGACCTCATCAAAACTCAAGAAATTTGTTCATCATAAGGGAATATTAAGGAAATTAGTAAATAAGCCACAGATTGAGGGGAAATGTTTGTAAAAATATATCTGGCAAAAGGTACTCTGCAATCAAAAGGCAACCAAACTGATTAAATGTAAAGACTTGAATAGACACAATTAAAGAAAATACAGGAATGGTCAAGAAGCACATGCAAAAGTGATAACATCATATTTATTAAGCAAATACAAATTAGGGTCACTATGAGGTATGCATTGCCTACCTTTAAAATGGTGAAGATTTAAGAGACTGTCATGCTTGTTAATGGGAGTATAAAATGATATAACAACTTGTTTTTTAAAGATAATTTCTTTAAACATCTGTAACCATATGGCCTAGTAATTCCACTTCTAGTATTTACCCGAGAAATAAAAACATATTCACAGAGACTTGTATAAGAATGTTCATAGCATCTTTATTTATAGTATCTCCAAACTAGAATCAGCCCAAGTATTCATCAACAGAATGATGATGTACAAAGAAACACTATGGGGCAGTAAAATGTGGTATATTCATATATTTATGCCATGGAATACTATTTAGCAATAAATTGGAACAAATGAATGAACAATGCAAAAACATGGATGAATGAGGGTAGACTTACACAAAAGTGTTATGCTGTCTGAATCTCACAGATACCACGCTGAGCAAAAGAAGCCAGACAAAAAAGAAACACAAATGGTTCCACTCATATAGGCAAAGTAACTCTATTCTAAAATAATAATAATAATAATTGGAACAGTGGTTGCCTCTGGTAACTGAGAAGGGACAAGGGGGAACTTTTATTGGGTGATGGAAATGTCTCATGTCTTTACAGGGGTTTGGTTTACACAGATGTATTGTTTTGCCAAATCTCATCAAATTGTGTAGTTTAGATTTACACGTGTGAATATAAGTAAATTTTAGATTAAGAAAAAATGTAACTAATATTAAACTCAAATTAGTAGGTTTTCTTTTAACTACCTTCTAGGTATTGCAGGCTTATACAAATGAGCAAATATGTTGAGGATAAGGAAGTTAGCTTTCTCACTGTTGGGGAATGGCGTTACAATCAGGGGAAAGAAAAGGCAAGAATGTACCCTGTGTGTCTGGATTGAAATTGGATTTATCAGTATAAAGTTACAGCTTTTAAGACAGTTTTATAAATAAATAGATGGATAGATGAAAGAAAGAGAATGAGAAATATTTATATATAACAGGTGTGTATATATATATATGTATATGAAAGATATATACATCTGTATGTCATAGATATTGACACATATTACCCAGCTCTATTTACTGAGAGGGTCCAGGAACAATTACACACCAATAAGAATAAAGATACCTAGTGCCCAGATCTTGGTTTCTGCCCAGAAAATTTTCTCTCATATACCCACATGGCTTATTCCCCTCCATCCTTCAAGTATTTTCTTAAATGTCTTCTCAGTGAGGCTTAAGCTGATCTATCCTACGTAAAATTGCATCTTTTCATCCAGTCTACTCTTCTCATCCACCATCCTTGATTTTTGTCCACAGGGCTTTTTGTATCACTAACATGCTAATTAATTAATTAATTTTATATATTTTCTTTCTTCCTGCTAGAGAGTGAACTCCTGGAGGGCAGGGATTTTTGGCTCATTACTGATTCTCTAGCACCTAGAACAGGGTCTGGCACACTAAGTACTTAGTAAGTATTTGTTGAATAAATGAATGTCTGACCACATTACCAGAAACAAGGTTTAAATTAATGGCCAGTAAGTAACAGAGATGGGATGTAACCTATCTTACATTAACTGTAGGATCATTACACAAAATGCCTTTATCATGTGAAAGATCTATGATGTGAAACCAAATGTGACTCTACATTGTAAGCACTATATCCTCTGTGGCACTGAAGGTAAACTCTCATTGCTTCCTAGTTTAGCCCAGGCCAAGGTTAGGCCCGTTCAGAGACAAAATACAAGGGCTATACTCAAAATCCTTTTGTTCTGAGTGCTCCTTTAGGTCAGGGAAGATAGACTAGGCCTTTGAGGTAGATATGGTGGCACCTGCCACATGAGTTCATCCTGAGGGCATGGTTTCTCAGCCTCAGAAGTTGCTGGGGCTTCAGGTCCTATGTATTCTCTTTCTTTACCCTCACATACTCACCAGTAACCTGATAAGAGAGTGCTCACGTGAACGCCTAAGAAATTTGTCCATGTAAGGGAGAGAAGGGAGTGAAAGGAAGAAAGATATCACATCTAGAGATCAAGAAGAAACAAAAATTAACATCAAAAGAAACAGCTACATGTTTGGCAACTGATGACTGTTTTTTAAGAAAAAAAACTATTTTCTCTAATATCAGTTGCTAAAAGGGTAACTACACACAAAAGAAATGGATAGATTTCTCCTTATCAGAAGCACAAAGCTATAGACAAAAGTAAGTAAGCTAAAGCAACAAAAGAGCAAAAGCTATCTGGACATTTTGGCTTAAAGCAATTGGAAGTTGGAAGAGGACAAAGAAAACAGGACAGTTTAGGTATCACTCAAGTCTGTCCAAGTGCCAATATGGACCTAGAGGCCCAGTTGCTTTAGATTCCCTAGTCCACTAGGTTCTGGAGCAGCTGCTAATTATAAATATATTCCTTTGGTCATAGGTAGACATAAGACCCTTGCCTGGCTGATCGTAATACCAAGAACCCTTGGCCATGGTGACTGGCTTAGGAATGATCTCATGCCCTAATGGGCAGGATCTTTCTATAGATTTCATGTAGAGACTGAGATAAATCCTCATTTTCTTCTGAGTTTCCCAAGCTGGGATGGCAGAAACCTTTGTTAGTGGCCATTGTCCCCCCTTCTTGTCAATGGAGAAAGCCTCTGGGCAGCAAAAACAAATGAAGCCAAAACCCAGTATGAACAGAGAGAAAGAATGAGAGAAGCCGCCTTCACTGTCTGAGATCCTGGGAGCCTTCAAAACTAATCCTGCCCCTGGACTTTCTAGCTGTTTGGTTTGTTTCTAGCTACTTGGAGCAAAGAGTCCTGAGCAACAGACCACCCTTCAAAATGCCATTTGTCTATTTGTCAAATGATTCTTGACACCATACTAAGCACTGTAAAGAGAAAGAAACTGCCATGAACCCAGTCTTTTGAGAGGTGAAAACAAAACATGCAATAGTAGCTGTTGAGATTCTAAGAATTCCCCCACTGTGGTATAGTAAACCTCAGGGTGTTTTTTCTTTTTTCTTTTTTTTTTTAAGCTCCTTATTGGAATATATTTGCTTTACACTCTTGTACCAGCTTTTGAGGTACACCAAAGTCAATCAGCTGTATTTATACATATATCCCCATATCCCCTCCCTCCCACGACTCCCTCACACCCTCCCTGTCCTGGTCCTCTAAGGCATCACCCATCATCGAGTTGATCTCCCTTTGTTATACAGCAACTTCCCACTAGCTATCTGTTTTACAGTTGGTAGTGTAAATATGTCTATGCTACTATCTCACTTCGTCCCAGCTTCCCCTTCGCCCCCCTGCCCCCCAACCCTATGTCCTCCAGTCCATTCTCTGCATCTGCATCCTTATTCTTGCCCTGTCACTGGGTTCATCAGTACCATTTTGTTTTTAGATTCTGTATATATGAGTTAGCATACAGTATTTGTTTTTCTCTTTCTGGCTTACTTCACTCTGTATGACAGACTCTGGGTCTATCCACCTCATTACATATAATGCCATTTCATTCCTTTTTATGGCTGAGTAATATTCCATTGTATATATGTGCCACATCTTCTTTATCCATTCATCTGTTGATGGGCATTTAGGTTGCTACCATGTCCTGGCTATTGTAAATAGTGCTGCAGTGAACATTATGGTACATGTTTCTTTTGGAATTATGGTTTTCTCTGGGTATATGCCCAGTAGTGGGATTCCTAGATCATATGGTAGTTCTATTTTTAATTTTTTAAGGAACCTCCAAATTGTTTTCCATAGTGGCTGTACCAACTTACATTCCCACCAACAGTGCAGGAGAGTTCCCTTTTCTCCATACCCTCTCCAACATTTATTGTTTCTAGATGTTTTGATGATGGCCATTCTGACTGGTGTGAGGTGATACCTCATTGTGGCTTTGACTTGCATTTCTCTAATGATTAGTGATGTTGAGCATCTTTTCATGTGTTTGTTGGCCATCTGTATGTCTTCTTTGGAGAAATGTCTGTTTAGGTCTTCTGCCGATTTGTGGATTGGGTTATTTGCCTTTTTGGTATTAAGCTGCATGAGCTGCTTGTATATTTTGGAGATGAATCCTTTGTCCGTTGCTTCGTTGGCAAGTATTTTCTCCCATTCTGATGGCTGTCTTCTTGTCTTGTTTATGGTTTCTTTTGCTGTGCAAAAGCTTTTAAGTTTTATGAGGTCCCATTTGTTTATTCTTGATTTTATTTCCATTATTCTAGGAGGTGGGTCAAAAAGGATCTTGCTTTGATGGATGTCATAGAGTGTTCTGCCTGTGTTTTCCTCTAGAAGTTTTATAGTGTCTGGCCTTACATTTAGGTCTTTAATCCATTTGGAGTTTATTTTCGTGTATGGTGTTAGGAATTGTTCTAATTCCATTCTTTCACACATTGCTGTCCAATTTTCCCAGCACCACTTACTGAAGAGACTGTCTTTTTTCCATTGTATATTCTTGCCTCCTTTGTCAAAGATAAGGTACCCATATGTGCTTGGGTTTTACCTCTGAGTTCTCTATTCTATTCCATTGATCTTCCTTTTTTGTGTGTGCCAGTACCATACTGTCTTGATCACTGTGGCCTTGTAGTATAGTTTGAATTCAGGAAGCCTAATTCCACCAGCTCTGTCTTTCCTTCTGAAGATTGCTTTGACTATTCGGGGTCTTTTGCATTTCCATACAAATCGTAAGATTTCTTGTTCTAGTTCTGTGAAAAATGCCATTGGTAATTTGATAGGGATTTCATTGAATCTGTAAATTGCTTTGGGTGGTATAGTCATTTTCACAAGTTGATTCTTCCAATCCAAGAACATGGTATGTCTCTCCATCTGTTTGTATCATCCTTGATTTCTTTCATCAGTGTCTTATAGTTTTCTGCATTGAGGTCTTTTGCCTCCTTAGGCAGGTTTATTCCTAGGTATTTTATTCTTTTTGTTGCAATGGTAAACAGGAGAGTTTCCTTAATTTCTCTTTCTGCTTTTTTGTTCTTAGTGTATAGGAATGCAAGAGATTTCTGCGCATTAATTTTGTATCCTGCTACTTTACTAAATTCATCAATTAGTGCTAGCAGTATTCTGGCAGAATCTTTAGGGTTTTCTATGTATAAAATCATGTCATCTGCAAACAGTGACAATTTTACTTCTTCTTTTCCAGTGTGGATTCCTTTTATTTCATTTTCTTCTCTGATTGCTATGGCTAAAACTTCCAAAACTATGTTGAATAATAATGGTGAGAGTGGACACCCTTGTCTTGTTGCTGTTCTTAGAGGGAATGCTTTCAGTTTTTCACCATGTAGAATGATGTTGGCTTTTGGTTTGTCATATATGGCTTTTATTATGTTGAGGTAATTTCCTTCTATGCCCATTTTCTGGAGAGCTTTTATCATAAATAGATGTTGAATTTTGTCAAAAGCTTTTTCTGCATCTATTGAGATGATCATATGGTTTTTATCCTTCAATTTGTTAATATGATGTATCACATTGATTGATTTGCATATATTGAAGAATCCTTGCATTCCAGGGATAAACCCCACTTGATCATGGTGTATGATCTTTTTAATGTGCTGTTGGATTCTGTTAGCTAGTATTTTGTTGAGGATTTTTGCATCTATCTTCATCAGTGATATTGGTTTGTAATTTTCTTTTTTTGTGACATCTTTGCCTGGTTTTGGTATCAGGGTGATGGTGGCCTCGTAGAATGAGTTTGGGAGTGTTCCTCCTTCTGCTATATTTTGGAGGAGTTTGAGAAGGATAGGTGTTAGCTCTTCTCTAAATGTTTGATAGAATTCACCTGTGAATCCATCTGGCCCTGGGCTTTTGTTTGTTGGGAGATTTTTAATCACAGCCTCAATTTCCGTACTTGTGATTGGTCTGTTCATATGTTCTATTTCTTCCTGGCTCAGTCTTGGAAGATTGTACTTTTCTAAGAATATATCCATTTCTTCCAGGTTACCCAATTTATTGGCATATAGTTGTTTGTGGTAGTCTCTCATGATCTTTTGTATTTCTGTGGTATCATTTGTTACTTCTCCTTTTTCATTTCTAATTCTGTTGATTTGTGTCTTTTTCCCTTTTTTTTACTGATGAGTCTGCCTAATGATTTATCAATTTTGTTTATCTTCTCAAAAAACCAGCTTTTAGGTTCATTGATCTTTGCTATTGTTTCCTTCATTTCTTTTTCATTTATTTCTGCTCTGATCTTTATGATTTCTTTCCTTCTGCTCAATTTGGGGTTTTTTTTGTTCTTCTTTCTCTAATTGTTTTAGGTGTAAGGTTAGGTTGTTTATTCGATATTTTTCTTGTTTCTTGAGGTAGGACTGTATTCCTATAAACTTCCCTCTTAAAACTGCTTTTGCTGCGTCCCATAAGTTTTGGGTTGTTGTGTTTTCATTGTCATTTGTTTCTAGATATTTTTTGATTTCCTCTTTGATTTCTTTAGTGATTTCTTGGTTGTTTAATAGCGTATTGTTTAGCCTCCATGTGTTTGTATTTTTTACAGTTTTTTTCCTGTAATTGATATCTAGTCTCATGGCGTTGTGGTCAGAGAAGACTCTTGATATGATTTCAGTTTTCTTGAATTTACCAAGGCTTGATTTGTGACCCAAGATGTGATCTATCCTGGAAAATGTTCCAGGTGCACTTGAGAGGAAATTGTATTCTGTCGTTTTGGGATGGAATGTCCTATAATATCAATTAAGTTGAGATGGTCTAATGTGTCATTTAAAGCTTGTGTCCTTATTTATTTTCTGTTTGGATGATCTGTCCATTGATATAAGTGGGGTGTTAAAATCTCCTACTATTATTGTGTTACTGTCGATTTCCACTTTTATGGCTGTTAGCATTTGCCTTATGTATTGAGGTGCTCCTATGTTGGGTGCATAGATATTTACAATTATTATATCTTCTTCTTGGATTGATCCTTTGATCATTATGCAGTATCCTTCCTTGTATCTTGTAATAGACTTTACTTTAAAGTCTAATTTGTCTGATATGAGTATTCCTACTCCATCTTTCATTTGACTTCCATTTGCATGGAGTATCTTTTTCCATCCCTTCACTTTCAGCCTATATGTGTTCCTTGGTCTGAAGTGGGTTTCTTGTAGACAGCATATATAAGGGCCTTGTTTTTGTATCCATTCAGCCAGTCTGTGCCTTTTGGTTGGAGCATTTAATCCATTTACATTTAAGGTGATTATCGACATGTATGTTCCTATTACCATTTTCTTAATTGTTTTGGGTTTGTTTTGTAGGTCTTTTTCTTCTCTTGTGTTTCTTGTTTAGAAAAGTTCCTTAAGCAATTGTTGTAAACTTGGTTTGGTGGTGCTGAATTCTCTTAACTTTTGCTTGTTTGTAAAGCTTTTGATTTCTCCATCGAATCTGAATGAGATTCATGCTGTGTAGAGTGTTCTTGACTGTAGGTTTTTCTTTCTCAGGACTTTCAGTATATCCTGCCATTCCCTTATGGCCTGCAGAGTTTCTGCAGAAAGATCAGCTGTTATCCTTATGGGTTTTCCCTTATATGTTATTTGTTGCTTTTCTCTTGTTGCTTTTAATATTTTTTCTTTGTGTTTAATTTTCATAGTTTGATTAATATGTGCCTTGGTGTATTTCTCCTCGGGCTTGTTTTGTATGAGATTCTGTGCTTTGTGGACTTGATTAATTATTTCCTTTCCCATGGTGGGGAAGTTTTCCACTATAACCTCTTCAAATATTTTCTGAGACTATTTCTTTTTTTTCTTCTTCTTCTGGGATGCCTATGATTCGAATGCTGGTGTGCTTAATGTTGTCACCAAGGTCTCTGTGACTGTCTTCCTTTCTTTTTATTCTTTTTTCTCTTTCCTGCTCTGTGACATTTATTTCTGCCATTCTATCTTCCAGCCCACTTACTCATTTTTCTGCTTCAGTTATTCTGCTTCAGTTATTCTGCTGTATTTTTAATCTAGAGTATTTTTAATGTCCGTTATTTTGTTGTCCGTTACTGTTTGTTTGCTCTTTCGTTCTTCTGAGTCCTTATTAACTGTTTCTTTTATTTTCTCTTTTTTGTTGTCAAAATTTTGGATCATCTTTACTATCATCACTCTGAATTCTTTTTCAGGCAATTTCCCTATTTCCTCTTCATTTGTTTGCCCTTGTGGGTTTTATTCCTGCTCCTTTGCCTGCATGGTGTTTCTTTGTTTTCTCATTTTTTCTAATTTATAGGCTTTGCTCTCTCCTCTTCCTATGCTGCCTAGTAGTAATTCCTCTTTTTTCTATCCTCTGCCCCGTTGGTGGGGTTTGTCCAGTGTCTTGAGTAGGCTTCTTGGTGGGGGCTCTGGTGTCTGCCTTCTGGTGTGTGGCTCTGTGTCGTTTCTCTCTGATGAGCAGGACCATGTCAGGTGGTGTGTGTTAGGATATCCATGAGGTTAATGTGGCTTTAGGTAGTCTGTGTGCTGCTGGGTGTGTCTGTGTTCCTGTCTTGTTTGTAGTTTGGTGTGAGGTGTCCGGCACTGGCAGTTGCAGACAGTCAGATGAAACCGGGTCTTAGACTTGGATACAGGGCTCCGTGAGAGTTCTCTGCAGTTAATCTTCCCTGTTTCTGAGGACTCCCTAGTAGTCTAGCATCCTGGATTCAGTGTTGCCTCCCCAGAACCTCTTACTTGCCTTCTGATGGAGTAGTCCACACTTCAGAGGTTGCTTGTCCCGGCAATAAAGGGATTTAAAGAAGACTATCCAAGCCCCAGACTAATGGCAGAGTATTGAGTCAAACAAATACCAGTTATGTCAGGATCTTTGCAGTCCTTTCTGGTGTCCAAGGTCTTCTGCTGGTGTTCAGCTTGTTCTCTGTGGGAATTATTGTGTCTTTTGATGTATTCCTAATGCATCTGTGGAGAGGGATGCATTCCACGTCCTTCTACTTCGCTGCCATCTTTCTTCCCTCCAGGGTGTTTTTTTTGAATTGAGCCACGCTTAGCCATTGGTTGAACTCAGGTGGGCTCAGGAATAAGGCTCTTTGGGTTTTAGCAGCATAGATAAGTAAGAGGAGGAAATCGTGATGAGACCAAGTCCAGGGGAACTTATGTAACTATAGGGATGACTGTGAGAAGAGCAATCAGGAGACCAGCTAAGAGTGCTAGATTTAGGCCAGCCTGAGAAGCAGAGGAGATCACATATGGGAGTGAGACAAAGGGACAGAAGTGGATGAATCTTAGAATCACAAGAGGTAGGAGAATTATTGTGCTAGGTGATTGATCCATGGGAGGGATGCTATCAGCCTGTGGCTGGAAGTATGGGAGGTGATACCAAGTTATATTAGCCAGAGTCCAGCAGAGTTCTAGCCTAATAGGTTACAGTTCTTTGGAGATATGGTTTACCTTTTCTTTGTGGACATACCACCTATCAGTCAGCCATTCAAGGTCTGTGTGAGAACCCAGAGCTCAGAATTCACAGCGAGCTCTGAGTCTTCAACCAAAACAGCTTGAAGACAGTGAGTCAGATGATGAGTGTTAGCTACAGTCCTAGAAAGGGTCCAGGGACAAGCTAGAAACTAAAGTTCAGCATTCACATCCAAAGGCTTTTGGGGAATCCAGAACTGGAAATAAAAGACCAAAGTGGTTCAAGACTGAAAAACCCAAGGAACAGAGTAGGAGACAGGAGAGTTGATGAGAACAAAGTGAATGCTTCTAAAGAAATTTTACAAAGGAGATTGTGGTGCTTCCAACCTACTAATGGACTAATAAGTGGGATGTGGAGTTGGTAATAGGGGAAGCAGAGGCAGAGGCCGTTGACACACAGTGAGCAAACAGTGGGCAGCATTCAGTGGATATGCAGGTTGTTTGGGCGCCTTCCTGAATACTATTGGGGTGGGGTAGTGGTGCTATTTACTGGCCTTAGAGTCATGTCCCAAGAATGGCAGGATCCTTTTCTGCCATCTGCTCTATTCACTCCAGTGGAAGAGAGGGGTATAATGGGTATGAGTAGACTGCCTGGGTTCAAATGCTAGGTTCACTGTTAACTACCTCATGAGCTTAAACAAGATATTTAATCCCTATTCCTTAATTTCCTCATCTACAAAAAGGAGAATATATTGGTACTACTGTATAGGATTATTATAATATCGTTAATACACATTAAAGACTTAGAACTGTCCCTAGCAAGTATTAAGCACTCACTTAATGTTAGCAATTATTACTATCTCAAGAGAGAAATACATAGGAACAATTTAGCAAATGAGAAACAAAGGACCACTTTGCTTTTAGCTTGTAAGAGTATCTAAGAAACTTGACTCAGAGCATATTATTTGGTTTAAAGTCTAAGGGGATCTTTGCTAGTCCCTAAAGCTTAAATCCAAATCTTGGATCTTAACTGTGTCTGGCCTGGCTTATTATTAGAAACTAGAGGAATGGCCATTGTGCTTGGGAATGTGTGAGAGAAGGAGTCTATTTATTTACCAGCTGCAGTGAAGAGAGGACAGCAAAACGGGAAATGATGATTCCCCTAGTAAATGTGGCCCAATGAACGCCC